>NC_054547.1:16629474-16929474 GCF_017654505.1 Polyodon spathula
TTAAAGGGGTTAAAATAAACCCTGTCTTCTGGTAGGGGTAAGTGGACAGCTGGTAAAGCTGGAAGGGGGTACGACATAAGATAAAGTTTGGGAACCACGGGTCTAAGTGGTCTACAAATGGCAAAATCATAGACAAAGAGAAAAAAATAGCAAATATACTAAATGATTACTTTTCACAAGTTTTTACAAAGGAGGATACAGACCCCATGCCCCGGCTGTCAACCTGTTCTATCCAGTTTTAAATAACTTTAGCATAACAAAGGCAGAAGAGTTAAAGTGACTAGGAGCTCTTAAAATATACCAATCCTCTGGGCTGGATGAGATCCTCCCAATAGTACTCAAAGAAATGAAAGAAGTTATTTGCAAACCGCTAACCAAGATCATACAACAGTCTCTTGTTGACACAGGGGTTGTACTGACAGACTGGAGAATTGCAAACGTAACACCAATACACAAAAAGGGAGACAAAACCGAACCAGGTAACTACAGATTAATAAGCCTGACTTCTATTATATGTAAACTTATGGAAACCATAATAAGATACAAAATGGAAAATCAACTATATGGTAACAGTATCCTGGGAGACAGACAGCATGGTTTTAGGAAAGAGAGATCATGTCTAACTAACCTGCTTGACTTTTTTGAGGATGCAACATCGACAACAGATAATTGCAAAACATATGACATGGTTATTTAGATTTCCAGAAAGCGTTCAACAAAGTCCTGCATAAAAGGTTAATTCTCAAACTGAACTCAGTAGAGATTCAAGGAAATTCATGCACATGGATTAGGGAGTGGTTAACTGCATACACATGGAGTGGTTAACATGTAGAAAACAGAAAGTACTGATTGGAGGAGAAACCTCAAAATGAAGCAAGTTAACCAGTGGTGTACCATACGGATCAGTATTAGGTCCTCTGCCATTCCTAATCTACATTAATGACTTAGATTCTGGTATAGTAAGCAAACTTGTTAAATTTGCAGATGACACAAAAATAGGAGGAGTGGCAAACACTGTTGCAGCAGCAAAGGTCATTCAAAATGATCTAGACAAGATTCAGAACTGGGCAGAGACATGGCAAATGACATTTACTAGAGAAAAGTGTAAGGTACTGCACGCAGGAAATAAAAATGTGCAATATAAATATCATACAGGAGATATTAAATTTGAAGAAGGAATCTATGAAAAAGACCTAGGAGTTTATGTTGACTAAGAAATGTCTTCATCTAGACAATATGGGGAAGCTATAAAAAAAAAAGTCCAACAAGATGCTCGGATATATAGTGAAAAGTGTTGAACTTAAATCAAGGGACGTAATGTTAAAACTCTACAATGCATTAACAAGACCTCAAAAGCATGTCATATGCATCCAGACTAAAATAATTTAATCTATTCAGTCTTGAACAAAGAAGACTATGCGGCAATCTCATTCAAGTATTCAAAATTCTAAAAGGTATTGACAATGTCAACCCAAGGGATTTTTTTGACCTGAAAAAAGAAACAAGGGCTAGGGGTCACAAGTGAAGATTAGATGAAGGGGCATTCAGAACAGAAAATAGGAGGCACTTTTTTACACAAACAATTGTGGGAATCTGGAACCAACTCCCCAGTAATGTTTTTGAAGCTGACACCCTGGGATAATTTAAGAAGCTGCTAGATAAGATTCTGGGATCAATAAGCTACTAACAACCAAACAAACAAGATGGGCTGAATGGCCTTCTTGACATTTTATATTGAACGATTAATCATCTGACCTACGATTAATGAACTGATTAAACACACCTGTTTGCTAGTGATATGAAATTGTATTGAAAGACCATTACAAGTAATACAACATAATAACATAAGTAAGCAATAAGACACAACAGGGTTTTGTTTGTGCTAGAATAACTGCATGCTCAGGGGCCCTTTTGTACCGTGAGCCACGCCCCCTTGGTTAACAAGTGCAATTACTTTTCCTCCAATCCGCAATTACCACATCACTCTCCAGTCTGGGGCGATGACTTGGTGGCTCGTGGCTCCATCCCCTTTCTAGGCACTTGCGTCCTACGAAATGTGTGCCATCAGCCACTTGATTTTTTTTAGCACTGCAAGCCCACAGTCAAGCAACTACAGAACTACAGCGTCGGAGGTCAGAGGACCACACAGTTCTGAATTGCACACAGGCAAGCCTACAGGTGCCTGGCCCAGCTACTGGGGTTGCTGATGCGCATTGAGCCAAGCTTTGCCCAGCTGACCTAAGCCCTCCCTGCCCAGGCAGCAGCTGGCCAATTGTGTTGTGTGCCACCCACTGGGAGCTCCCAGACACGGCTGCTAGTGACATAGCCTGGATTTGAACTGGCAACCTCCAAACTAAGCAGTTCACCCTGCACCTTTACTGGATGCACCACTCCGGAGCCACACCCTCTGCCATTTTTTAAGATTTATTTTTCATGGATTGTTTTTTTTTTCTGCACACAGATAAGTTATTTTTTAATCTAGCAACTCCTACAGGTGTGATTAATCAATTAATCATTAATTGATTAAAACCCCTAACACAGATCAGCCCAAACACTTTATAGAGGAAAGCATTAGCATCTTCAAGTGATCTGCCGCTTTGGATCTTGCCTACAAGAGCAGCTTCAAAAACAAACATACTTTTATTTAGTATAAAAAAGAAACAAACATCATTTAAATACCTCAGTTAGTGGCCTTGCAAGACAGCAGAGACATATACATCAGTTTCAGACACTTTTATAAAAACAACATAAACATTAGAGCCCCATTAAGTTTGAAAAGATAGCATTATGCTGTGTAGATGTTTTTTGAACAATTATAGTGCCCAGTGTAACTGATGTTTTCAGTGCTAACAGCTGTGACATTTGATCTCCGGGCAGAACTTGTGTGTATATGACTCTGTGTTCAGTTATTGGAGAAGATCACTATATGGTGTGCAGGAGCCATTACCCATATTCATGCTCCTACTGGTACACTTAGCTGTCATACTCTCGAAGGTAATCAGAAATAGGTGGGATAATGCCTGGCACTCAAAAAGTGACCAGACAGTGATTTAACATTACTTGACAATTGAAGTCCAATAATACACTTTTCACTTGTGTAGTAGTAGAATATTGAATATTCGTTTGCTCTTGTCATTTGATCTACCCAAGCCTTATGCACAAAAGAAAACAACTTTTAAAGCATTTGGTTGCACAGTTTCAAGCAACTCAAAATCCCAGAGTGGTAAGTTTAGTGCACATCTGCAGAACCATTTAGAAAGTAACTGTACCTCGGGGTTACAAATCACTATTGTATTCAACCATTTATTGTCATGTTCATGATAAAAACTGTGGTTGTCCTCAACATAATATTTTAAGGACTGTAATATTTACAAGTTTTTGCAATGTATGAACTGCTTTTTTTTTTTTTAATACTGTAGTTCACATAGCTTTTCTTGATGTCCAATGTGAAATATCAGTTTTGTCTTCCTTAAGATCTTAGGTGGCACTTTTTTATTCAACGCAACAACCAAAAATAAAATAGCACACCATACCTCAGCGTTCCTTCTCAAATGCAGAGCAATCAAGTTATTCAGCAATTACAAAGATTCAAAAGGATTCATCATAAGGACTTGTAAATCCATGGTTCAAGTTGATAAATGTTGCCGCTAAGTCACTTTCTGAAGCAGAAACTGATTACCGTGACATCTTTTTTTAAGCAAAAAATTCAAGAATTCAAAAATTCGGAAATGTAATATATTTATGACATCTTTTTTTGATTAAGTGAACAATTTAAGCTGTGCTTCATTTTTAAGCAGTGTACGCTTAAAATAAGAATTTAACAAAAGTTTTGTAGTCGACATTGCGTAAGCTGCATTTCTTTTCTGTACAGTCTCAGTATAGGTAGAAGTTATAATACGCAATGTTTGACAGCAAGTGGCTATACAAGTTCATGTAACATTATTTTTTTTTTTCTGCAAAACTGTTTTTACTAGTAGAAATGTATAAATTGTTGTCAAGCACACAATATAATACTACATTACTCTTTGTATTTATTTTCTGAAGTAAATGCAACAAGTAAACAATACCTGTTCATGTTTTTCATAAATACACAAGTACACATTATCTGTTAATTTTTTAACATTTACAATTATAAAACAGTTTAAGTATAGGCCCTATGTCTTGTTCTAGTAGTTTACCTGCACTATTATTAGAGGTATCCAAATGGTAGCGGACGATATTGGTAGATAGCTATCGGCTATCAGTATCGGCCAAGAAAATCTTTATTGGTGCACCCCTAATTTAAACTTAGTTTTTAATAAATAAATTGGGTAAAGTGACGGCAGTTATAATGCTGCAAACTGAGAGCTTTGTGTGGTGTTACAATATAAAAATGTAAATGCAATCTATAGGTCAAGGACTGTATTCCTGCTTTAAAAGACTGATACTTCAATAAATAATTTGGGTTTAACAAGTGATGTTTTTTAATTAGCCTCTGACATCCTTTCTTTCACAAACGTAGTCATGCATGTTACTGTGTAACCTCCATCATCCCTTTAAGCTTTAGTTCTATTCAATTGAAGTGTTTGTTTCTTTTTATCAAGTATAATTTATTTTCAATGTACCCGTGTCTGTGGATCAGGAACCAATTTGTATGAATCAATGTCATTACCCTTTCACTCTTACTAAATCATCAAGCGTCTCTGAAAATAGAGTTGCAAGAGATTGTATAATTTATACCTAATTCTGACATTCACAGAAATGCTAATAACAACGTATGTTTGCTTATGTTGCAGAATACTTAAGTCTGATGGACGAGTTGAATATGATTTAAAATCAGGGCTGCTTGTTTCAGCAGCAGCAGAGATTAAAAAATGTTTTGAAGGGGTGGTTAAACCCAGAACTACAGAAAGACTAACATGTATTAAAGGCAGAACCAAGGACAGCTAATTAATCAACCATACTACCAGGAAAATAATGAAGGTATGTGAAGTAATTTCATTTTTATATGACATCTGTGCATTTAATAAAAGTTTCAATTAAATAGTACTAAGTTGCCTTGTGCATTAAATGATTTATTGAGAAACAAACTCGCTAAATTACCCTAAACAAACACTGCTAATGATTTTCATGCAGAAAACACACCATTGCAGGAAACAATGGAATATGCTTTGTGTTTAATAAACTGTTCTCTATAAGGAAATTGAATTTTCTGAGGTACTGTGCCCACTTACCAACATGTGTGATGATATTTTGTAGACATTTTGTAGTCATTTTGGAAGTATTGCTCTTGAAATATCGCTGTGTTGAGGATTTCTACTGTTATTTGTGTGTACCCAATTTTTTATTTTACAAAATCAATAATCCACAGTGGAAAACTGACATCTAAATATCTTATTCATCAAAGTTAGCATTAGTCTTGGAGACTTTCTGATATCCTAAACATGAATGGGATAAAATGTACTTAATTAAGAATTTTCTCTTAGCAGGGACTCCCGAGTGGCTCACCTGGTAAAGGCACTCCGAGTGGAGTGCAGGATCCTGACGCAGTGAGTAAAAAAGTAAAAGAAAGGTTATTATTATTATTATTTATTATTATTATTATTATTATTATTATTATTATTATTATTATTATTATTTTATTATTATTATTATTATTATTAGTAGTAGTAGTAGTAGTAGTAGTAGTAGTAGTAGTATTATATAATAATAAATAAATAAATAAATAAATAAATAAAACTAAATATAAAAGTAGCAATACGTACAACACAATATGGCAAGTTAAACTAATTAGCCACACATGATACACCCAGGAATATACTGAACTTAGCTCTCTGCTTAAAAAACTTAAAGATAATACTAAGAGTGAGAGCATTCACCCCCTTGGACTTTTCCACATTTTATTGTGTTACAACATGGAATCAAAATGGATTTAATTAGGAGTTTTTGCCACTGATCAACACAAAAAAAGTCCATAATGTCAAAGTGAAAAATAAAATCTACAAATTGTTCTAAATTAATTACAAATGGAAAATGGAAAATAATTGATTACAATTAATACTTGTGAATACTTTTGAGAGCCACTGTATTTCAGTCTGGTATTACACATTCAAAGTGTTAGAATCAGTTTTCTGTTTTTTAACAATTTTGGATTTTTGGTATCTGTCAATTTAAAACTTCTAATATTTGATAGACAGTATCTCAGAACTACCTAATACTATCATCAAACAAGCAACTTGTTATTGGTGTGAAATATCAGTTATCTTAACTAGTGTATTCTTCTCATTCTACAGATTCTCTTTGTACACATTTGTTTCAATTAGCACATCTTGGTGAAGTTTAAGTCCCCCTGTGTCCTCAACAGCAGCACATCAGAGTAATCATCTGTCTGCACTTGGCGGTTATACATTCATGACATAGGGAATATAAACAACAAGAGGAATATTGTATTCAAGATAACTTGGGTATTTCAGATTCATGCAGTAACCTTTCTACCACATAAATAGTGCTTATGATTTTAAGTTTTAACCGATAAACAAAACCCAATACAAGTTAATTGTATTTAGTAGCAGTAGAGCTACTGTATAGCACTCTCTGTGACTCTGTGAAGACATACACTTCTATCTGGTCAGTATGCAGCACATTCTACTTAACCAAATGCTTATACTGTATCATATATTTAAAATCTTTTAAATATCTTTCGTTAACTGAATATACTCAAGCAAATTGTAGAACTTGCTCACATAGCCATGGTTCTAATCTAAAGATTTGTCATAGCAGCGGCCAGAAGCATATGCACTTAATCACCTAATCAGTGACCATAGTTGATTTAACACTGGATATGGAGAGATTTCAGCTGTTGCATTGCAAGCGTGAATAAAAGCAATAAAGAAAATCACAGAAAAAAAACAATATGCCAAGAGAGCAGCGCCTTCATCCAATCAGTTTGTTGGAGGCTGGACTAGGGCAGCGTACTGTGGCTCACCGTCTTGGGTGCTCACAGCCAGCAATTTCAAACCTGGCAAGATGATGTAACCAGACACACTCTGTCAATGACAGGCCACGGACTGGGAGACCAAGAGTCACAACACCTGCTCAAGATCGACAAATAATTTTGCAGGATTTTCGTGATGTCAGTTGTTAATCAGCACAATAAAAAGTCATTGCACCTGCTCTAAAACAATGTGCAGAGTCCTGCACAATGGGGAAATAGTGTTGGTGTGATCTGTATGTGGAAATGGGTTTACTGTGTCTTTTTGGAGTTGATTTGTGTAATTAAATTATTGTTTACAGAAGGGTGCCTGATTGAGGCTTGGTTGAGGGGAAGGGCAGCAAGTGATTGGTGTACTTGTCCTCAATCAACAGGTGGGCGGGTCTTGACAGAGTGTCCGTCGGCATAAAAGGGGAGCGGCGTATACTCAAGAAGAGAGCGTCCGCTCTACAGGAACGACAGCTACGCAACCCTGAAACTGCAAGCGATGCTTGTGAAGGCAATGCCCAACCAAGGCCATATGAAGCAGCAGGAGTCGTCGCATGAATACCGGCTCATAAGTAGGTTAGTTTAGGGGATAATAATCCCACGTAATGTATAGCGAGGGTTAAGTAGTATAGCCGGTTAATGGAGCGGGAGGCCTCGTTTATAAGGCTATCGCTCTCCCTGTGTGGCACCTTTTATTTGTAGTTTTTTTGTACAGTGTTTTATTTTATTTTTGTACAGCTTCCTGTACATGTCCTCTGTGCATTACCATCGCTGGTAACGTCACATGACCAACTTTACTTTCCTGCTCCTGTGGTGGCTTTTCAACTCCACCTCCATTGTGTCTCTGTGTTGCTTAAACAGCGGTTACCCACACACGTGACACAAGCACCCTGTCACACAGAGTTTGTCATTTGTCACATCTAGTCACATCTATAAGTGACACGTATCTTTTGATGCTCAGTATATTATAATTTAAACAGCAGTGGGTCTAAATACACATATCATTTAAATAGGGTCTGTGGCAGGACAGAAGCCCTACCAGTGAAAATAATGTGGTGGTGGTATTTTGAATGCAAGCTTGACAGAGGTGGGGTTAAAACCATCTCTGCCAACACTCACGTGGGGAATGTAGTCATTCCCCAATTCGGTAATTGAGTGCTACTTGGGGAATGGCCACATGTATAAAAAGGAAGCTAAATCATTTGTTTGATGAAGGAGTTTAGGAGGAGTTTGTGGTGAGTGTATGTACTGTGGTTTTGGGGAAAGTTCAGTGAAGACCATTGCCCTGCCTGAATTGAGGTGATTTATTTTCTGTAAACCTTTTGTTTTGGCACTTGTGCCTTTGATTCTTTATTTTTCTGTATTAAATAAAAGTGCGCACAGCGCTTAAACTGCAGCTTGTCACTCTGGGTTTGCTTTCCTGCCGCTGCTGCCTTGACCACAATGTTTCCCTGTTACAGGGTCATTTTTAAGTCATAATATTTCAAGCAGTATTGTACTTTTAGCGTTTCATTAAAAAATACCAGTGTGCCTATGATTTAAACTCTATAGCTTCCATTATTCAGATCACTTAAATAGGCCAGTAAATAAAGACACAAATATGGTGAACAGCATAGAAAAACTCCCACTTTATATCTCCAGCATCATGAGTCACATATTACTTGATACATGGTTTACGATAATGGTTTAGTTTAATGGTTGGTGGTTTTGTGATTTGCAACCTGTGTCTGCTAGTGTGTGTTCTTGAAATTGAGAAGCAGGTAATGACTGTAATACATTCTGTAAAAAAAAAAAAATGCCTATCTAGATCCTCTGTCATGGCATGTCCCATTTTGTTCAAGGGACAGAGAAATATATTGCAACCTGCAGGGAAGACGTCCAAAAATGGATGCTTTACATTTTATATAATGGTAAGGCTGGGAAATCTAAAGAAAATGCACCATATGGTATGAGAGATAACAGTGAACTAATTCCAGCTAGCATTGATATAAACCTAAAATCTATATTGTGCCTATAAAAGGCCCTTTTTAGGTTTCGGTCATGCAAACCTTTAGTCAAGTGATTCCACAGATAACCAAGAAGAAAGGTTATCTCTGAGGGGACCACCTTGATTAAGACGAAGTAACATGAGCAGGATCCCTCATGACTGAAAGCAATGAGAAAGATGCTGTGTTGTTGTTGTTGTTTGTTGTTGTTGTTGCGGGATTCAAACTTGTGACATGTTTCATAGAACATGTTTCTTTCAAAACTACACATTTTAGTCCCTATTAACCAATGGAAGCACATACAGGTTAAGATTATGGAAACAGGTACAGTAAGATATATGGAATGACTTGTTCACTGCAATCACTTCAAGTGTTTTATTTTCACTAAAACAAGCTGAATTGGAAGCACTGTTTACATATTTTGCCCCTTGAACATGCCTTAATTCTGCACTGGAGTGACCACATTTTTTGGAAACGAGGTAGTCAGTCTTCATGACTTTCCAATATCCCAGAGCCTTTTCAAGCCTGCCTGTATGTAAAGATGCCCAGTTCTTATTGTGTTGGATTATGTGGAGGTTTTTTGATATAGACTGCTGTTGACTAAAGGCTTGGTTGAGACCACCAAACTAATTTAACTTGTGATAATGTTTGATAAATGTGGGCAACTGTAACAGCAGATTGCAGGGGAAGAAAAAAACACCCAGAGCAATGACATATATTTGAGCTTGCATATAGTGTTTAAATTTCAGCTCAGTTCAATAAATCTAATAACTTGTACAATATATTTTCATATCAGTCTCTAAGGGCTGTGAGATATTGACATATCTGTCTGTCTAATATAGAACTCTCTTTATGGATTTGAAAAGTTTCCTTTTTTTTTTTTTTTTTTGGTTTCACATACAGTTGTGTACAGTTTTATCACAGGACCTATAGTGCACGGTTTAGGCTATAGACTTAGAGTTGTTTTGGACTCAAAATATAGATATTTTATTTGCAACTATTTAATTTTCATAAGTGTGTAAAATACTTGAAAAAAACTGCTTCAACTTAATATCTTGTATATGTATACATATGTACCAGTATCACAAACCTGCAAATGCTACTTGCTGGATTAGAGTGAAATTCATACACAGTCAGCACTCAGCTATCCGTTACCCAGATACATGTCAGTTGCATTTTAACGTCCTCGTATTAAGAAACATTCACCGTTTTATACATATACACACACTGAGTGTACAAAACATTAGGATCACCTGCTCTTTTCATGAAATAGACTGACTGATGAATTAAGGTGAAAGCTATGATCCCTTATTGATGTAACCTGTTAAATCCACTTCAATCAGTGTAGATGAAGGAGAGACAGGTTAAATCAGGATTTTTAAGCCTTGACACAATTGATACATGGATTGTCTATGTGTGCCATTCAGAGGGTAAATGGGCAAGACAAAAGATTTAAGTGCCTTTGAACAGGGTATGGTAGTAGGTGCCAAGCGCGCTGGTTTGAGTGTGTTAAGAACTGCAACGCTACTGGGTTTTTCACGCTCAACCGTTTCCCGTGTGTATCAAGGATGGTCCACCACCCAAAGGACATCCAGCAAATGGCAGGCCAGTGGTCAAAAGCGGCTCATTGATGAAAGAGGCCAAAGGAGGCTGACACAAATTGTGCAGAGCAACAGACGGGCTACAGTTAGTCAACTGACAGTCCAGTACAACATTGGTGCCAAAAGAACCATAAAAGAATGCACAACTCGTCGTACCTTGACGTGAATGGGGTATGGTAGCCAACGACCTAACAGAGTTCCACTTCTTTCAGCAAAACACAAGCAAATTGCGGTTGCAGTGGGCTAAGGAACGAAAACACTGGACACTGGAGGATTGGAAAAACACATAAGTACATGCATCCATCATGCCGCATGTCAACATTGTAGGCTGGTGGTGGTGGTGGGATGGTATGGGGTGTGTTTTCATGGCACACATTGGGCCCCTTGATAAAAGTGGAGGAACATTTGAATGCCACAGGATATCTGAACATCACTGCCAATCAGGTGCATCCCTTCACGGCAGCAGTGTATCCATCTGCTAATGGATTTTTTCAACATGATAATGCCCTATGCCACAAGGCTAAGATTGTCTGGGAATGGTTCCACAAACATGACAGTGAATTCAGCTTACTGAGGTGGCCTGCCTAGTCACCAGATCTCAATCCATTTGAGCATCTGAGGGATGAGACGGAACAAGCTATTCAGTGTAGCGATCCACTACCAGCCAACCTGACACAACTGTGGGAAGCGTTGAAGTTAACATGGGCCAGCATCCCTGTGGAATGCTTTCGACACCTTTTAGAGTCCATGCCCCGATGAATTGAGGCTGTTCTGAGGGCAAAAGTGGGTGAAACTCAATATTAGGAAGGTGTTCCTAATGTTTTGTACACTCAGTGTATATATGTAACAATTTAATGCATTCACCCATCACGCACGATTTTCAACTCCGTCACCAGTTACAAAGCCCATCTCTTCAATGTTACAATTGACTTGTTTAACCGTCACAGTCTGCGTTTTCCTTCTTTCTTCTGTCATGGCAAATCAGTTCATCTTTATTGTGCACTGCAGTTACACAGCACTTCCTCCAAAAACAAAGCGAACAAGACAAGGCATGGTAATGTAAAAGTTGATCATTAAATATTTTTAGATACTGTGATGCATTTTTCTTTTTAAATCTGCTATCTTTAGTTGCTTTTGTGCATTTTCATTTGCAAGCGAACTGTGACAATAGGGCCTTATCGAGCCAGTGGTGCTGGAACAATTTTTATAGTGGTGGTGCTGAAAGCCATTGAACAAAACTGTAACCCCTGTATACAATGGAAGCAGATGCAAAGCACTTTAATACAGGGGGTGCTACTGCACCCTCTGCACCACTATATTCTTTTGAATACTGACTTTGGAAGGTATTTGTTTTAATCTTTTGCTAAATTGCATTTTACGTTTTAAGCAGCTCTGTGAATGGATAACATTTTGATTTCATTTTGCTGTTGGGTTGTTAAAGGGGAATTTTACAAGCTGCTACAGTAAGTAACAGATTTAAAAGTATGTACTGTATTAGTCCATGTGTTGTCTCTTTTGGCAAGTGACATTTTCAGAATCATATCTTTCTGAGTTAAAATACTACTTCTGTTGAAAATATAGTACTGGTAACTATGGGGGGGGGGGGGGGGGGGGGGGGGGGGAGCGCAGAGGGGCAGGTATTACTATCAATGTGTGGACAACATTAGAGAAAATGCCCCCACAAAGATAGTAACTCCTGAAAAAACAATATTGTGGGGACATCCCCAATGTGTAAAACACTTTTTAAAGAACTAAATATGACTTTAAAAAGTGACAAAATATTTAGTTTGTTGTCGACTTTCACCCTGTGTGTTCTGTCTGACTGGAGTTAGAAATAGTAAATAAAAATATAGTGAGAGTCAATGAGAAGTCCCCACAAATATAGGAATGCAAACATATGTGTGTGTGTGTGTGTGTGTGTTTGTGTGTGTGTGTGTGTGTGTGTGTGTGTGTGTGTGTGTACGCGTGTGCAAGGCAGTGGTTGTTTGGGTGGTAGGGGGCAGGTTACAACGTGCTCAACTACATACACATCAAATCAGATAAAATAATCAGGATATCCATCACACGCATTTAACCGTCACTGAAGTCAAAATTTTACAGGGTCGTATATGTGCGTGCTGACTGTATATTCAATAGAATATACTGTATTCTGTACTGTAGTGAGTCATTTTCATTCATGCTGTATATGTTATATACAGTATGCATGATTGCTTTTGAAAAAAACAAGCAAACAAGCAAATTGTTAATGTTACAGAACTAACACGAAACAACTAAGATGCGTATAGAATTCTAACATCAAAATGAAAAATTAAAAATACAATACAATTTCTATAAATGTGTTCATAAAGGTTTTGATTATTATTAACAAGGAATAACACTGTAATAGCATTACTGAAGTCTACAGTGTCATATGGAACTACATGTTTCTTATATTATTATTATTATTATTATTATTATTATTATTATTATTATTATTATTATTATTATTATTATTATTATTATTATTATTATTATTATTACCTGTCTAATTAAGCTATATAGGGTAAAATATGATGGAAATCGTATTCAAGAAAATGCTTCACCCTAATACTGTAAAACAGGAACATTTTACGAGCAAGACATTTTATTAAAAATCTGCAAAATTAATGTGCCGTGAAATATAGTATTCATAAAATATATGTACCGTACATTAAAAGAAAAAATCCCTGCCAGTATACAGTACAGACACAATGGGTAATTGCAACAGTAGTTCTACATTATTTCTCATCACATGCACGCTCTTAGTTGCCATGGTGCTGGTCCCAAAGACTACTGGGTAGAACAGAACTGTTAATTGTTTTTTAATACAGTACTATACTACTTGGTTGCATTAAATTACTGGTAATCATGTTTCCCTGCCTGGTAAAGTTTAAAAACAACCCAGGCATCTGAAGCAAAAGCACTTATTGAGGCCACCGAATGACCGAATGAATGATGTAAAAGGGTACATTATTATTTATTATTTTATTATTATTTATTTCTAGCAGATGCCCTTATCCAGGGCGACTTAAATTGATACAAAATATCACAGTACAAAGTATTGCATTATAAAATATCACATTACAAGTTTACAGATGCTGTCTGAACAGGTGTGTCTTAAGGAGGCACCGGAAGGTGGTCAGGGACTGAGCAGTCCTGATATCCGTGGGTAGGTCATTCCACCACTGAGGGGCAAGGGTGGATAGGAGCGGGCTCTGCAGGCAGGGGGGGGGGGGTTATAGCTAGTCTGTCGGAGGTGGAGGAGCAGAGGGGGCGAGAGGGGGTGTAGAGAGAAATAATCTGGAGATAGGAGAGAACAGAAAGGTCAAGACAGCGATAGGCGAGTTGAATTGGATGCGAGCAGCGATATGGAGCTAGTGCAGACAGTGGAGCAGTGGTGTAACATGGGAGAAACAAGGAAGGGAAAAGACAAGGTGAGCATCAGTTTTGGGTGAGCTGGAGCGGCTGGGTAGCAGAGGCAGGAAGGCTGGCCAGGAGGTAGTTGCAGTAGTTGAGACGGGACAGTAACAGGGCCTGAACTAAGAGCTGAGTGGAGTAGTCAGTGAGAAAGGGGCGAATTCTGCGTATGTTGCTGAAGAAGAAAGGACAGGAGTGGGCCGGAGTCGCAATATGCTGAGAGTAGGAGAGGGAGAGGTCAAGGGTGACACCAAGGTTCTTGGTGGAGGAGGAGGGACAGAGGGTGGTGGACTCAAGCGGTATGACCCTTCAACACAAGCCAAAATAGCCAGGAACTGTACTTGACTTTGATATGCCGATAAATAAGGTTTTTTTTTTTTTTAAAGCTCTAACATTGTGATTTTAAGTCATGTAATTTACCAGGCCAAAAGAGCAAACATTTGTTACCGCAATAATGTACCTTGAGGGCCATTAGCGAAATGAAGTTGCTGCAAAAAAGTTGCCTGTTTTACAGCATAAGGAATGCCTTTAATTCCATTAAATACAATTAAACAATGTAAACTAAAATAACAATCCAGTACCAGCATTGCAGTTTCTGTAGTTTACTAATGACTGTGTCTGAAACTGTTGATTTGATATAAAAATATACCATTATAAACAACTGACACACTGCAAATGTTGACATGTAATGTGCAGTGCTATGCATATTTATCTTTTATGGTACTAAATCATTTTGAAAGTCATCACAATGTAATAACACTTAATATGCTCAGAAACTATAAAACGCATCACTATTAATTGGGAAAAACAACGTTAATTATGCCAGGTTTGCCGCATGGGTAGTTGTTTGTAAATTAAATACAGCAAGACCTTCCAAAGCATATTCATGATACATAAGTCTGGTTCTACATGTTAAGTGAAAGTATACATAACAGCTTACTAAAATTTATGACCTCATCTTCATGCATCTTTAGCTGAGTGGAAACAACACAGTTAAGAATAAACCTGGTTATTTGTGACCATGTTGAGGTTTTTTTTTTTTTAAATACACAAAGCTTTTCAAAATCTGTTTTAATGAATACAATAACAGGTGATATTTGTGAAGACTAAGGAACAGTCTCATACAGTTTCATGAATATGCACCTTAATTTAATTAATAAAAACAGACTTTTACATTGCCTGTAGTGTTACCAAGGAACAGTGGATTAGATTAAAATCAGCACACTGAAATCCAGGAATATTTATATTATTCGATACTGATACCATACAAAGAGTATAGAGCTATTGTAACTGGAAGTTGTAGTGAAAGAGCAATCAAAATAGAATGCTTATGCTTCCTAGAGGACTATTTAATACATCATGTTAAGGGCCACATTAGCTTAAAAAGTAAGTAGCTTCCAATGTCATTTGAATTGTTGTTGTTTTAGGATTTCTGATGTTATTCTGAGAGCTTCACAGGGTTTTGTTGGTCCAATACTAAGTTAAATAATCTTAACCTTTGCTTGACTTATATATATATATATATATATATATATATATATATATATATATATATAATGAACAAAAATATAAATGCAACATGTAAAGTGTTGGTCCCATGTTTCATGAGCTCAAATAAAAGATCCCAGATATTTTCCATATGCACAGAAAGCTTATTTCTCTCAAATTGTGTGCACAAATTTGTTTACATCCCTGTTAGTGAGCATTTCTCCTTTGCCAAGATAATCCATCCACCTTACAGGTGTGGCATAGCAAGAAGCTGATTAAACAGCATGGTCATTACACAGGTGCACCTTGTGCTGGGGACAATAAAAGGCCACTGTAAAATGTGCAGTTTTGTCACACAACACAATGCCACAGATGTCTCAAGTTTTGAGGGAGCGTGCAATTGGCATACTGACTGCAATGAACATTGAATGTTCATTTCTCTACCATAAACCACCTCCAACGTCATTTTAGAGAATTAATTTCAATTGACTGATTTCCATATATGAACTGTAACTCAGTAAAATCTTTGAAATTGTTGCATGTTGCATTTTTATTTTTGTTCAGTATATATATATATATATATATATATATATATATATATATATATATATATATATATATATATATAAAGGCAACAATAAAATATAGCAAAAACTAAAGAAAAACAACTAAAATATTTTGATTACATAAGTATTCAGACCCGTCAACTCAATATTTGGTGGAAGCACCTTTGGCAGTAATTACAGCCGCAAGTCTTTTTGAGTCTCTACCAACTTTGCACACCGGCTTTGAGCAATCTGTGCCCATTCTTCTTGGCAGATTTGCTCAAGCTCTCTCAAGGGATCGCTTATGGACAGCAGTTTTCAAGTCTTTACGCACATTCTCAATAGGATTCAAGTCAGGACTTTGATTGGGCCATTCAAGGACATTCACTTTCTTATTCTTAAGCTACTCCAGTGTAGCTTTGGCCTGGTGCTTTGGATCATTGTCCTGCGGAAAGATGAATTTTCGCCCCAGTTTTAAGTTTCTAGTATTTGCCTGTACTTTGCTCCATCCATTTTCCCTTCAATCCTAACAAGCTTTCCAGTACCTGCTGAGGAGACGCATCCCCATAGCATGACGCTGCCACCACCATGCTTGACTGTAGGGATGGTGTTGACTGGGAGATGTGCTGTGTTGGGTCTGCGCCAAAGTAATGTTTGGCATTTAGACCAAAAAGTTCCAATTAGGTCTCATCTGACCACAACACCCTTTGCCACATTTTTGCAGGATCACTCAGGTGCTTTGTTGCAAACTCCATGTGGGCTTTGAGAGGGCTTATATTTTGTAATGGGTTCCTTCTTGCCACCCTGCCATACAGGCTACTTTTGTGAAGTGTTCTGGATATTGTTGACTGATACTGATGCACATTTTCTCCCATCTCAGCCACTGAACTCTATAGCTCTTTCAAAGCTGTCGTTGGCCTCACAGTGGCATCCCTCACCAGTTTCCTCCTTGCCCGGCTGCTCAGATTAGAGGGACGGCCTGATCTAGGCACTGGGTGGTACAATGCACCTTCCATTTCTTGTTGATTGAGCAGACTTTATCCCTGACTTGCTCTGAAATCTCCTTGGTCTTTGTGGTTGAGTCTTTGCTTGAAATTCACTACCTGACCAAGTAACCTCACAGAAACAGGTGTTTTTATTCTGAAATCATGAGAACCACTAATATTGCACACAAACAGAGGCCATTCAACTAATTGTTTGGTTTGTTAAGGTCATTTTGTGCACCTGAATTAATTTAGGTTTGCCACAGCAAAGGGTTTGAATACTTATGCAATCATGACTTTTCCATTGTTGTTTCATATTAATTATCTATTTACATCTTTCTTTTTTGTTTTTGCTTTGAATATGTGTGGAGTAGGTACATACATATTAATTCCTACTTCAAAACTGCAAGCTTTAAAGCAACAAAATGTGAAAATTGTGAGAGGGTCTGAATACTTTTGCAAGGCACTGTATATATATATATATATATATATATATATATATATATATATATATATATATATATATATATATATATATATATATATATATACCGTTTTGTGGGGCTGGCAAAACTGAAAGGTCACATTGTCTCATGGTTTGAGGCTCTTTTTTTTTTGCTTTTTTTTAGCCTGGGCTTTGGATTCCCCAGACAAGATTAAAGCAGTGCAATTGCAGATAAAGACAGATTTAGAGAAAATAGGTAATAACTCAATATTGGAGCAACATAACTCAGAACCACTCAGAATCAACACCATGCAATACTAATGGCAATGTAAACAAAGGCAATGGAAGCACTTTAAACTTTAATACTAAACAATATAACATCTTGAACAAAATTGCTAAACAATCATCTTGAACAAAATTGTATTTCATTATAGATTTTACTGAAATCATCTTTAGGGATAATTTATTTGCACCTGCGTCTCCAGCACCTATTTCTTGGTGGCACAATGCAGTCTTGGACAGGTAAGTTATTACACATCAGGAGGCATAGAAGACAGAATTATACAACAAGCTGTATAAAGAAGTTTTATGTGACCATCCGTTACCAATGTTGGATAATACATTCTAGCAAAGGAAGAATATTAAAAAGCAAAATAATGTTTGTGTCGTTCTTGTGAAAAGCAATGCAGAAAGCATTTATTTGAATGCTTCTTTTTTAACAGCTATTTCTTTTTTATATCCCATCACCTGCTTTGAAGCAGCCTTGCCAGAAAGAATTGTGACGAAAAAATTAAAACTGCAACTAAACCTGAGAAGAGCAGTAGGACAACCCCCTCACTATGAACCAAGAGCGAGAGAGTAAACAGAGCAAACAGGCTGCACATAACAGACAATGGCAGTACCAAAGCATGCTGCATGCAGTTTTGTGCACCCCCATGTCCTGAACATATTTAAGCTGGGAAAGGGTGAACATCAAGCACTGTAAAAGAGCCTTGAATTGTTTACTGTTGTGTACCAACAATGTGTTTTGTATGTGAGAGTGTCAGTTCAGCATAGGCAGAGGGAAACCCATTACCGAGGAACCCTTAATTGTAGTGTAAATACTGCATGTATTGCAGAACATTCGTGTTGTGTGCTCCTCACTTAGATGTAGTCGTCAACAAGGCTAGGGAATGTACAGCCGAAGACTAGGCTTGGCAAACCAAATCATAGCCACTTGAAAAAAAGAGCCAAGCTTGCTTTGACCAGCAGTTAAGGCAATTATCGTGTCGCGTTGTTGTCGGTTTCAGCCGCACACAAAACCGACACAACACATATACAATAAAATTGTGTCGGTGTCTTATCTGGTTGGTCTAGTGTGCGGTAGCCTTTATGAAACTGATGTATTCCCTCCGAAACTAGTCTGCAGCTGCTACTCAGGGGCAGTTTGCAAAACATGATTCTGATGCCCCTGTCACATCTGTCAGAAATTCAGGATATGTCATAATTTAGAAAAAAAGTATTTTTTAAATAAATACTTTGTATTTTTGTTTTGTTTGGCAATGGTGGTAAACACATTTCCATTTGCACTGGTAAGATTTCCATTCTTAATTGCAGGACCAAAAAAAATAACAGGTTGACGCTCAGGGCAGATGAAAACTTTATACTAATGAGGTAATCATTAACCTTTCTCTCAATTCGTTAAAAACATGCCTTCATAAAGAAAAATCGTTGGGGCTTAACGACGCATTTGAATTATGTCTTATGAATATCAACTGCTGTTAAATAGGCGGCTATGGACGAAATCCGATCATGTACTCCTGTTTACTCATTTCGACATGCGTTAACCCTTTATGAATAGACCCCCATAAGTGTCTAGAGCACCAAACCCTTTATCAACATGCAAAAGAGCATCACAATGTTCATAGATTATAACATGCCAATTTAATGTAGAAGAAAATTAAGAAAATGTCTCTCCTTTGATAAAGTAGGTATGTTTTTGCATTTGATTGAAATAGTCTTTAAGTTTAAGGATCCATTTATAAAACATCTATAAATATGTATGTAACGGGGGGGAGATCTGTACTGACTCTGCTGGTGTGTTCATAGTGCTGCAGGAAGAGGGCAGCACTCATCCAATACCTGCCTGTGAGTCATGGCAGTGACACGGAGAGGTGGGATAGAGGGTGTGTGGACTTTCCCTCTCTCTGAGTGGCTGAGAGGCGGGTCTTGGGGGGATTGTTAGCCCTATAAAATAACACTCTACTTTTTCCTCAGGTCTGCCCTTCTAGGACGTACCAGGTGTACGGATGCTCGGGTCAGGAACCGAGAACAGCCCGGACAGAGACAAACCGGGAACAAAATTGAAAAGAAACAAAAAGAAAGAAACTTAGTGATAGCGGGGAAACCGTGGGCAGACCCCTATGCATTTTTATAAAAGGCTGAGGCATGGTCACAGTAGGATGGAGACCCTGGTTCTGCGGGTAGCGACGGCTGGGGTAACACTACCGAGTGCAGCACCTTTTGTTTGTAGTTTTGATTACTGTGTTTTCTTTCCCTTTTTCCTTTCGCCTTTGGTTTTTTAATTATTGTTTTGAGCACCTGCAAGTGCAGCCGCACTTGACCTGTACCGCCTCTGGTATTTCAGTGGTTCTGTTTTTACCATCGTTGGTAGGCAGACCACGGTCAACAGCGCCCTCTGTGGGCTAAAAAGTAAAAAGCACCCAGTGAATAAAACTGGGCACCTGTCTGTCTCCTGTGTCAGTGAATTACCTACCACCCTTCCACAGTGTAGCTAAATGTTAACTGATTAATAACAAGGAATAATGCTATTACAATATTACTTTCATGTCATGTTATAAAGTGATTTATAAGATCTCTAATTAGAGCCTTACATGAAGTTACGTGTTCTTATGACATTGAATTGCTATAGAAGCTTTTTTCAAATATTGCTTTTAACAACACATTTAGATGCAATCCATTAAAACAGATTCATCATGTTGGTCTTGCTTACTGGCAGATTAAAAGCATAATATCAAACATTTGCTCCACAGCCCCTCATCAAAGCCTGTAACAGTTCTCTGTGCAAGCTGCCAGTGCTGGTACATACTGATCAGAAGCCTTGGTTTTACATGCCTGTACACTTTACCCAGAAGAGAGCAACTGAAAACAATGTATTATGGTAGGCACATCATAGTTGCCATCACAAACACACTTTGTAGCCTTTCCAACTAGGCACAGATTCTGCACACATGTTTAAGCTGAGTCATTGCTATAGGCCGAATCCTCGACTGTTTCCAAAGAATACTATGCTAATCCTCTCAGTGGATGGTACTTTGGAAGGTTACCAACAGCTGCAGTTGTGAATTGTCCCTAATACCATGTTATAGAACTGTAATTAAGTTTACCAATTCAAATTTTAAGAATGAGGGAAATCATTTTTGACCAAATGCAATTTCTGCTTATTGCATTACAAAGTTTTTAAGTATGACCTAGTTATTACTTTCGCATCCCAATGCAAAATACAGTGGTCAGTGGTAGTGGTCAGGATGGTGCAAGGCACTCTCACAAAACAGTTCTTTATAAATGGTGGAAGAAAACACAGAAGAGAAAGTTTCTTTAAAAGTCTCTTTTGAAGGTTTATTGAACACAATAAAAACATAGGCCGCTAGCCCTTTAATGACACACAAACAAAACAAGCTCCGAACAGGGAGCTAAACTAAACACTTAACTGGGAGAAAACATTTGCCCTATGCAAATGGTGTAGCAAGCTAAACCTTGCTGCACTTTGCACAATCAAACAAACTTTTACATTTCCAGTTTACAAATAAATCATTCGACTTTCTTTTGACTTTACTAGGTGCACTCTATCCAGCAAACCATCCTCCTGGTCTCTTTACTGCTACTGACAAATCCAGCACCTTGTATAGGGGAGCCCATCCAAATACCCCTTGTAACAAAAGGCTTGTATAGTTAACCTGTTGGAGTTTCAATCAGCCTACAGGTAGTATGGTTTCCAATTAAGTAACTAGATTAATGTCTACCAGTGGCCGTCCCTTCTACAGGCTCTTCAATGCCCCTCCTATCCCTTATACATTCCTTCACACCATCCCATTATTTTCTTTTTTATCAACATTAGCCTTCAACTTAATAGCTCCCCAAAACGGAGCTTCAGTTTTAAATAATTTGTCTTTGTCAAGGTGGTTTAAATTTTTATATTCTTTTCTTGTTAATCTAATTAAAAAATTTAGCCTGTTATAGTGTCACCTGGTAGATGTAGGTATTTGACTGTTTAGAGCTTTTTTGTTCCACTATGAAACATTAGCAAAAACAAATTAAATAATAATTGTTATATTTAAAAGATAACACTGCATTTCTGTTTCCTTTAGACCTACAATAGGGCATATTCCTCAGCTAGAGTGATTGTTAGCATTTCTCACAGTTGTTTAATAGAAATGAATGAGACAAGACTTGCACTGACAAAAAAATTAATTAAAATCATTAAAAATATTAAAATATCATTCATTGAATTGGTGTCTTTGTAAACAGTTTAGTTTCTGTCCACAGTATACCTCAGAACATTTCACACTTATTAACCCCTCACCATATGTTCATCCACAATTTTCTAAACATGAACAACAATAGAATCTGCTCTTTAAACTAGCCGTAGACTGATGAAGCTCAGCTAATGTTAAGGTGAAAGGTCTGTAATCTGGTATTTGTGATACTTGACTATGTGTCTGTGTCTGTGTGTTTCTAGGAATTGTAATAATCCCTTTAAGTGCTGCCAAATGCAAACACCTTTACTCACTTGAAAGTAAGATAAGACCTCTTTGATTGTCCTGGATTGGATGCTGGGTTTGGTTCAGTTTGAACAGCAGGGGATTGGGGTGACTGCAGCTAAAACTGTACTGCTTCAGTAAAACTGGGGGGAAAGGTAAATTTAAACTATTAATCTACAAAGCTTTGTCAGGTTCTTCTTATTTTTCCCCCAGCATATCTAGTGTATGAACCCAAAATGTGATCAACTTTCATTACCCTGAAGGCAGTAACATTGTTACAGGCTGCACAAAACGACCCCCATATTCAACAAGTCCGTACCCTAATAATTGTTTAATAATTGGTTTTAGTGCAGATGACAAGGCCATTGTAATTGTATAGTATTTCCAATGCTTTATATTCCTATAAATACTTTAGATTGGAACAGCATGTAATAAGGTGTGGCCCACCATTTATTTTGCTTAAAGAAATCCAGCTAAATGGATGTATGTTTATAATGGAGATTTATCTGCTTCAGAAAACATTGATGACAGTCTGTAGAACCTTTTCAAATAAGTACAACAAAATATTAGAAAATACATTTACCTATTTGTGAGGGGTATTTCTGAAACCGAAGATTATATCAAATAAATGTTCCTAATATTTAATTTCTTACCAGTTTAATATCCTATTGTGTGTGTGTGTGTTTTCTATTATCATTTGTTATAGTTGCAAAGGGGGCAGAAGTTACATTCGCAGTACAGTACATAGTATTCATTTTCTGAGGCAGAAATAAGATTAAGCAACCTTAACATACAAGGGGTATCATACTGTACAGCAAATGTCTTTTCCAACAAACACTTTGCACTTTAACTACTGTTCAGCTACCGGTCCAATATAAAGGAAATATAATACAAGACAAAAGTTGTGCTAACTCTTCTGTCTTGATCAGGGGCTAGACTGTTCTGGAATAAACCACTGACTCAAGCTTGCTGCAGTTCAGCAGGGACATTTTATTTTGTAATAATTTAATAAATGAAAAGTCATTGTTCAAATTATGTACACACAAAGGGAAAGAACACTAAATGCTAATTTGCAGAAGGGACCACTAATCAAACGCAACCTGTGCTAACACTGTGGATTGAAAGTTATTTCCCAGACAATGTCTAAAGCATAAGGCTGCGTGACATAACAACCTTTGGGCATGCAAGCAATATGGCACAATGGTGTGCTTCTCATATCTCACTGTTGCTTGGGTAATTGCATGAAACCCTATAAACTATTAATGGTATCATCAAGTAAAACTCATTAAAGCGTCCGATTATGCATTAAAAACTGAAGTAAATGGTATAAATGTTTTGTTTTTTAAGGTTCATTTAAAGAGGATAGGACTTAAAGGAGCCTGTTTGGTTTTACTGCACATCCACATGAACTCACCATAAAGTGGATATATAGATATAGATATAGATTCACAATGCATACATATGCATGAGAAAGAGAATCATTTGTGTGTGTGTGTGTGTATATATATATAAAACATAAGCTGTTTCATTTGGAAGAAAAAAAAACTGACACTTTGTGACATTCCCACCTTGCATCAACAAAGCTTAATGACTGGTTGCATCTTAGCTGCACATCCTTTTTTTTTGTTCTTTCTTTCATTGTTTCCTGTCAAACAAATCTGTATTATTATCTATGCTTGAATATCGTTCCTTTTCTACCCATGCTTTTTTACCCATTTATTTGCAGTACTGTTAAGTTTTCTCTCAAAAATACAACAAATAGATGTGTAATCTAAAAGTAATTAGTCACCAAATGTATTTCCATAATCCCTTAGCTTTTTTTTCCCCTATTACAATACTACTACAAACACAAATAACAATACCATAACCACATAAACTAATGTGTTTTTAATTTAAATTGCATACAAGCATACATACATACAAAAATACATGCATCAGGGCCTACATGCAGACATAAATACATGCAAATACTGCGCTGTCATTTTCCAATCAAAGTTATAACTTTTTTCTGATAGGAAATGCTTATTTTTATAAGCATACAGTACTGAAATAATGCTGCAAGTTATGCAATGATAAATCAATGAAAAACTGCAGCAGAGACCTTTTCACCTACTAACATAGGGCAGAATATTTATTTACAAAGTACTACCGAGCATCATGAGGACAGTTTAAAAGATCAATACAAAATTAGGGAAAGAATCCCTAGCCACCACTAAAAATGTTATTTTGAGAACAACACCTTTAAGTCTTCTATTACGAGAGCAGATCGGCAATCTCTCTCACATTACTTTTCTGTCCATTTATTAAGTTAAGCTTTCTAAAATTCTTAAGAAATACTGGATCAATATAAGCAAAATATCACAAGCATACAGAAAAGGAAACTTGTAAAGATTGAGACGTAGCACAGATAAAACTGTACATGCGATCCATTCTAAAGCGCTGTCTCCATTTAACTTATTTAAATTTGACAACACAGTTTGAATAAACGAATATAGATTCAGTTACGCTTAAGAGTGATTACTAGTTCTACCCCAGTTGTAACAGTACCAGAAAAATTATTAGAAGTACTACAGACTAATTTTTGTTTTGTTTTTGTTTTTTCTGCGAAGTACACACACACACTCTGCCAAGTACACACACACACACACACACACACACACACATATAGCTTCTCCTACCTCAGAACAGCAGTGTCCCCTTGTCTGGCAACCAGGTTGTCCACCGCAGACCAAGGAAAGTCCACACGTTGTCCAGCAGGCAGGCAGGTGGGCAAAAAGCAGCAGAGACTGAGAACAACCGCAGTAAGCCACTGGCCAGAGCAACAAGCATCCTGCACCATCATCATTATGTCCATCACTGCTTGAATGCTTCCTTATCTTCCACAAGCCTCTAACAATGTTCTTATTCCAGCTCTTCCCTCCGTGAAAAAGCTCAAGAAATGGCGTTCCAGCGACTTTTCCAGGTTTGTTTTGTCAGAGCAATACTGTAAGAAGTCTATTCTCCAGTGTCTTGCACACCATCTAGTGAGGAAATGTGATGTAAAATGAGAGCAGGCTGAACAGCAGACAGCCCCCAGGCTCTGATCCTGTTGCCATGCGGCCGTTTCCCAGGCAACCCTGTCCCAGAAACTGGTGATGGAGCAGTTAAAGCTGGTAGGTATTAATACATCAAAACAACGTAAGACCAATTGAAGATATTAATTGTAGAATGATACTAACCTTATGTTATGCACAATGTAACATGGCTGAGATTTATTAACCATTTTCTTACCAAAAAGACTCGCTGGATTAACTGAAAGCAAACATTCCTTCTATTTGAAATAACTGCTTTGCTTCAAAGTACAAATTAATATTGTCAAAAAAATTGTTTTCTGCAAAATGAATGTACTGTTAAATCGGTTCAGTCGCCAAAAAAACAGTATCCCACAGACAACAAATATTATGAGGCAACAATTTAACTAATAACCAGGGAGGAATGGTGTAAAAGCCAAAACGAGACGGAACGGCCCGGAACGGTACTTTAATGAATGCAATTGCTTTAAAAAAAAACAGCATAGAAACATTCACACACGTGAGTGCACATCCTATCATATATATATATATATAATATATTATATATCCCATCTATTATATATATATATTATATATATATATATATATATATATATATATATATATAATCATTGAACCGATTAATAATGCGCTGTCATTAACCCGTTCCGGGACAGAACCTTCTTTTTATCACCAAAAAGCCTCTGGAACACTGGGTTCCGAAGGTGCTAAAATTAAACACATAATAAAACTAAGTGAGAACAACATAACACTATTGAAAAATCCCACCGAACCGACCTTTCGTTGCCCATTCCCTGCAATAAACAGCTGTATAAACAAAACCGGGCGGAACACGGGGTTCCGAAGCTGCACAGAGTTGAAACTTATGCTCACAATATAACTAAGTGAGAACAACATAACACTATTGAAAAAAAACACCAAACCGACCTTTCATTTCCCATTCTGTGCAATAAACAGCTATATAAACAAAACCGCCCGGAACACGGGGTTCCGAAGCTGCACAGAGTGTGAAAATGATACACACACCACAACTAAGTGAGGACATAATAACACTATTGAAAAAACCCACCGAACCGACCTTTAACTGCCCATTCTGGGTAATAACACTGTATATGATGTAACTGTATATGGTCATGGTATGTGTATCTATCTATCTATCTATCTATCTATCTATATATATATCTATCTATATCTATCTATCTATCTATCTATCTATCTATCTATATATATATATATATATATATATATATATATATATATATATATATATATATATATATATATATATATATATAATGTATGAAACAGTGCTGTGAAAAAGTATTTGCCCCCTGTCTGATTTTCTGCTTTTTTGCATATTTTTGACACTGAATGTTATCAGATCTTCAATCAAAATCTAATATTAGATAAAGGGACACTGAGTGAACAAATAACACAACATTTTGATACTTATTTCACTTATTTATTAAAGAAAGTTATGCAGCACCCAATGCCGCCATGTGAAAAGGTAATCGCCCCCTTAGACTCAATAACTAGTTATGCCACCTTTAGTAGCAATATCTGCAACCAAATGCTTCCTGTAGTTATTGATCAGTCTCTCACAGCGCCCTGGAGGAATTTTGGCACACTCCTTCATGCAGAACTGCTTCAACTCAGTGACATTTGTGGGTTTTCGGGCCACAACATCTCAATGGGGTTTAGGTCTGGACTTTGACTAGGACATTCCAAAACTTAAAATTTCTTGTTCTTCAACCATTCTGATGACTAGACTTGCTTGTGTGTTTCGAATGATTGTCTTGATGCATGACCCAGCTGCGCTTCAGCTTATGAACGGATGGCCTGATATTCTCCTGTAGAATTCTCTGATACAGAGCAGAATTCATGGTTCCTTCAATGATGGCAAATCATCCAGGTCCTGATACAGCAAAGCATCCCCAAATCATGACACTCCCACCACCATGCTTGACCGTTGGTATGAGGTTCTTACTGTGGAAGCAGTGTTTGGTATTCGCCAGACATAATAAGGCCCATGTTAGCCAAAAAGTTCTACTTTTGACTCATCTGTCCATAAAACATTGTTCCAGAACTTTTGAGGATCATCCAGGTGCTTTTTGGCAAACTTGAGACTAGCATTCATGTTCTTCTTAGTGAGCAATGGTTTCTGCCGTGCTACTCTGCCATGAATCCAATTTTTGCCCAGTGTCTTTCTGATGGTGGTGTCATAAACACTGACCTTAGCCAAGGTGAGAGAGGCCTGCAGATCCCCGGATGTTGTTCTAGGGTTCTTTGTGACTTCCTGGAAGATTTTACGCCTTGCTGTTTGAGAGATTGTGGCAGGACGGCCACTCCTGGGAAGATTCACTACTGTCTCAAACTTTCTCCATTTGGACCATATGGCTCTGACTGTGGTTTACTGGAGCCCCAGAGCCTTAGAAATGGCTTTGTAGCCCTTTCCAGACTGATAGGCATCAACAACTTTTTTTCCAGTGGTCTTCTTTTGATCATGGCAAGATGTGCCTTTTTCTCTCAGACTCCCTCTATATAATACTACAACCCACAAAAAAATCTGACCAAACTCAATGTGAAAAATGTGCAAAAATGCAGAAAATCAGACATGGGGCAAATACTTTTTCACAGCACTGCATATTATATTATTGTAATTTTATTTTAGCAGAACCATATTTTAAACATCGTTTTTCTCTTTTCTTTATAGTGGAATATTTGCTTTGCAGGGAAGGAGGTCATAAAGTAACAGTATTTTCACAAGTAGAACAGGTCTAGAATTGCAGGTAGCCCCTAACTGTAACAGTTATATGTGAATAAAAATAATAATAACATGTGTATATAGCTGCAACAGTTTCACAACATTTATTTTTTGGTTCTTCTTACAATGATAAAAAAATGTCTTTAAACAAGGGCGCTGGAACTAGGGGTGCTGGGGGTGCGGTATCAACCCTGGCTTTGCATGCCTTCCATCATATACAGGGGTTACAGTTTTGTTCATTGGCTTTCAGCACCCCCAGATTAAAAATTGTTCCAATGCCACTGTCTTTAAATGTATAACAAATTCATCTGTACATATATTTGATATAAAGTGGATACAATGCAGTTACAGTACAACAGCAAGCAAATACACTGCCTTACAGTTATGTAGTTTACAACATGTAACGAAAAATGAGCAACAAAGCAAAATAGTTTAGATTTTGATGTTACGCAGGATGACTTCAAATACAGAAACCTTGATGCTTTTATCATTTTCTTCTTCAACAAATTTAAGTATTTGGCTTAAACACTGTAACTAACAGACAGCACTAGTTTGTGCAATATGAGAATTAAAACACAGTGTAAGTTGGGATTTAAACCGGGAACCACATGGTATGAAGCCTTTGTCTTTAACCACTGGGCCACCTTACCCAAGCTCCATCGAATACCTTGCTAATTCACCTTTTCAACTCTCAACTCTCGCTCTTTTCTTATGTCATTCTTAGCCGTGTCCAATTCGTCCAATAATTACACTGTAGCCTATAATATTCTGTGCACAGAGCGAGCATACCTACTAATGTAACAGGAGGAGGAGGAGGTGTTTTGAGCAGGGATGTGTTGGGGGCTATTGTTGGTTGTTCGGGCGAGGGAGGGAAGGAGGGAGCAATTACTAAATGGCTGGATGTTGTGAGCATGGGTGTGGAGTGTGATTGTGGAGTTGTCTGGGGCTTTGTTTTTTGGCTTTGTGGTAGCCGTCGGGGTTTACAAATAACTTCATTTCTTAGCTGCCTTAATATTTTATTTGCTCCCTGTTCCGTTCCCTTTTTCTTATTAATTTAATAAAAACTGGCTTGAGACGTGTTGTAAAAAAAATCTGACGTGCTCTGCCTCATTTGTAACCTTGGGGGTTGTATGTTACATTACAGGCTAATGAAACCCCAATCTCATTATGCCCAACAGATACCACGTTAAAAATGTGATCCAGTTTAACAGTACGACCTACATCTCAGTCGTTTTACGTTTTTACTGCTTTGCCGCTTTTGCATCTCAATCTAAAAACAGTCTCATCAGTAAAACTAGCTTGTTAAAGTGAACAATCAACAATTTATAAGTGGTTACACAGTCAACATCTTAAAAGTACACACACATTTTTCTTATAGCCTATTATGACTTAAAATATGTACATCTAGTAATGGGGATGAGTTATCGTGGGGACCAATTGTCACAGGGGCACATTGTCGGAGGCAAATTGGACCCTTGTGTCGTACCTCACCATTCTTATCTACCTATTAGTGATGCATGGACCAAGAAGAAACGCATGGAAACTCAAGAGCAAGCTGATAATCGCTAGCCCCTATATTCTCATAATTCAGTCTACTACAACATCCAGTGTATCACAAACTTATCAACACAACCTTGAATGGCTGTCAACGCTAAGCACAAGATCTAAAAACAAGATCTGGTCAATAACATGATATTCTGTGTGGTCACTGAATCTGTAGGCACATGTAGTGTTCCAATCCAGTACAGTATTAAAGTAGTGATCAGAGCCTCTTTGCAGGTGTTTCTATCAAGGCTGAAAAGTGTAGTGTGAAAAGTCTACTAGACAGTGAAAATCAATGGGCATCCCCTCAGTTGAATATCCATTCTTGAATTTGCAGTAGATCAATTCATATTAACCCATTGCATGCAGGGAATGGGCCATTAAAGGTCAGTTCGGTGGGTTTTTTCAATAGTGTTATGTTGTTCTCACTTAGTTTTATTTTGTGTATAATTTTCGTCGTCTTTGCACCTTCGGAACCCAGTGTTCTGGGAGCTTAAAAAGAAGGTTCTGGGCCGGAAAAGGTTAATAACAGCGCATTATTAATCGGTTCTGATTGGTAAAATATTCTTCTCACATGTGTGTAACTTTCTATATTGTATTTTAAAGCAGTTGAATTCATTAAAGTACCGTTCCGGGCCGTTTCATCTCGTTCCGGCTTTTACCCCATCCCTAACCAGGGATCCTAGGAATCCGTTTGCTGCAGAATAACTTGGAAAAACACAGATTTTCTACAATGTCGGATCATTTTTAGTTTTACTTTTGCAAAAAAAAAAAACATGCAAGGCTTTTATTGGTTGTTTATAACCAAATCAATAGATTTAACATACTGTATGTAATCATCAACGCAGGCAATTTTGCTTTCAATTTAGTAAACATACTTGTTCAGTAAAACAGCTTCTGGTGAACGAGAGACACACGCGTCACATTCATGCTGAAACATATTTTACTTCAGTGCGTTTTTACTGCTCAACAAGCTATTTAAAGATGCCGAAAACGATAAAACAAATCACTCCTAAAGATTGGGTCAGTGAGTTTGGCAATAGCCATCCAGGTGACAGACTAACTCTAGATAAATTAATATAAATACTATTTATTGTTTTTTATTATTAGTACACAGACATATTTATAATGTTTAAAGTAAAATGGTACGTTTGTTTATATTATTGATTGATGGAACTCAAAGAGCACACAATTTTATTTTAAAGTAACATTTTTTTTGTCCAATCGGTTAATTTTTTTTTTTTTTTCATTGCTGAAAACTAGGATCCCTGCTTACCATAACAACAACAACATATTTTCTGAGTGCAGTTTTAACATAATCGGATTATAAATATTACCAGGTCAGGCAGAAACTGTTTACAAAGAAATTCCAGTGCAATCTAACACACACAGCATCTTCATCATTTCAGGGAGATACTGTTCAAAAGCAAAAATTCCTATCTTTCAGCATCCTGTACCAATGGAGTTATTGAACACGTGGAGCCCTTTACAATTTTTGGAATAGACAAAGGCTTTGATACAGTTTGTGGTACTTTACTAAAAGTTCACTTTTGTTTAGATGATATTGACCCTCGAGTGACCAGTTTAATTTGTTTACAAATATAATCCCTGATATTTCATCTGTTATACACTGTATAAATTATGTGTCACCCTTTTGTAAGACACTTTAAGTCACAACAGCCAATACAACAGGTCTGACATACTGTGGTATGTGGTGCTTGGTTGGCAGGTGCTTCTATGCCCAAGCCTGCAGAAATCCCTGATGTTTTACAGAAATAATATCCGTCAAGTGGGTCATTTGGGGAAAAAAAAAAAATAGGTACATGTACTCGGAAGTGGATGAGGCCAAAACAGGAAATGCAGTAAAAAAATGCATTTCTGGCATATGGAAAATGAATAGACAGTGCTTTTAAACAATTTGAAGGTGAAAATATTTTTTACTGATGGAAGTGGGTGGGGCTAAAATCTAAAGTACCTTACAATCTTAGAATGTACTTCTGACACTCAGACAGTAACCACACAGTGCTTTTATGTTATTTGAAAATGCATTGGCTTGTTTTAATGTGTGTTTTTACCACCAGAATTGCCCTAAAATACGAGTAGTAAGCTTTGTATTATAGGTGCAGTATTACTATGGTAGTAAAGAATACACATGGTGAGTGTGTAATAAATTGTTTAATTGGAATTCAATTGGAAAGAACAGTAAAGTTAATGTTTAATTTCCCAATAGAAACATATCAACTTACTTTGCATGATATTAAATTAAAGCAGAATTTTCTAAATGACTAAAGAACCATTTCTAACCCTTTTTTATTCAGTTTTGAGTGAAAATGAAGATGGGGAGGGTATTCAGTAGCACTTAAACAGATGGCCCATATTGTTGAAAAGGATTATAATAAACCAGACTAAAATACAGGCAGCTAAACCTTCAGAGGTTTGAATGCATCTTTTTTCCTCCCCCCTGAGTGTTAATCTGCTGATTATAAGTGGCTCTTTTAACGAAGACAGGTGTTTTGCCTTTGACAGATAAAGGTTTTGTATCTGGATGCTTGGCAAATTGTGCAAAAGAGAAATCCTCCAAGGTGAAGATAAAGCAGTTAAAGCAGCATATTACATTAATACTTTTAACGTCCTTGTTCATCATTTATTTTTTATTACAGTTTTAATTAAAATTTATAAGTTAAATTATTTTAGTATGGGGTACAATTTGTCATTCTGGCAGGAGTACATTGATTTTTAAAAAGTACTTGTAAAAGCTAGAGAGATGCATTTTTATTTATTTTATAAATAACTGGCATAATTTATACATTTTGATTATTGTTATGGTATTCAAATCCAATACTTTATATTGTAAAATAATCCGTTTTAGAGTTTGCCTTTAATCCAAAATAAAATGATATGTTCATGGGACAATGTGTTGGTGTGGGGAATAATGAGTTGGCAGGGAGAGGGTTAAATTTCTTCATGTCAAAACACATGGGAATGTGGCTGGAGCCATGAATTAAATAAGTGATTAAATAATTAATTAAGGCTCCAGCCACAGGTGTATAAATAGGGTGAGCACAGGTGTTAGTTAGTGATGGTTAAAGTAAATGTTGGTGAAGGTGAAGGTCTAGGTCTAGGTCTAGGTCTAGGTCTGTGGTCTTTGGTCTTTGGTCTGTGTTCCATTCTGTATTTATGTCCTTGTCGGTGTTTGTTTGCGTTTGTGTGTTTTGTTAAACTTGTTTATTTTAGCCATCACGCCTTTTGGTTTAAATTACTAAAAAAACTAAATTATTGGTCAAAACTGTACAGGGGTGTGCCAAGTGCTTGGCTCATACTGGTATTTTTTTTTTTTAAGAAGAAATACAGAAATGAAAATACTTAAAAGCAATACAAGCAAGTAATAAATACAGAAGTATAAATAAGTAAGTAAATAAATTAATAATTAAAGAGCAGTAAAAACAAGTAACAAAAAAATGTATATAATTTACAGGACTATTAACTCTTAAAAGTACGTTTTCAGTCTTACTTTAAAAACAGCAACAGATGGTGGCAAACCATTTCACAGTTTAGGGGCTCTCTAAGAGAATGCTCCGCCACCTGCATTTTGTTTTCTGCATCCTTGGAATGTTAAGCAAGGCTGCACCCTGTGATCTAAAAGGCCGACTAGGAAAATATAGGGTCAGGCGTTTTTTAAGTATAGGGGACCACAGTCATGGAGAGCTTTATATGTCAGGAGCAGGATCTTGAAATCAATCCTGAAATGAACAGGCAGAAAGTGCAAATCTGCCAAAACAGGTGATATGTTCACATCTCTTGGTTCTTGTTAAATCTCTGGCCGCAGCAATGTGTACAAGTTGTAATCGTGAAATAGCATGGCTAGAAATACCAGAGGACAGTGCATTACAGTAATCTGCCGTTGATGTTACAAAAGCATCCATTAGTCTCTCCGCATCAGACTGAGAAAATACAGCTAGTTTAGCAATATTTCATAAGTGAAAAAAGGATATCTTAGTGACATTCCTGTTGTCTTGCTCAAAAGAAAGATCATAATCAAAGATAACACCTACATTTCTCATTTCAGACTTCCAATTAGAGGGGAATCCACTAAGATGAGTTTATATTACTTCTGCAATTTAAGGGTCCAAAAGCATTATCTCAGTTTTATCAGAATTTAGCATCAAAACATTTTTTGACATCCATTTTTTGATGTTGGCCAGACAACTAGTCAGTGCACCTACAACTGAGTTGTCCCCTGGTTTAAATGATAACTATAGCTGAGTGCCATTGGCGTAGCAATGGAAGTGTACCTCATAACTTCGAGCAATATCCCCAAGGGCAACATATATAGTGAGAAAAGAATAGGACCAAGAGTGGAACCTTGTGAAACACCCCAAGTAACTATGAATACAACGGAGGTGTCTTCCTCAATTTTGACAAATTGAAATCTATTTGACAAATAGGAATGAAACCAAGACAGGACATTCGCTGACAATCCCACTCGATTTTCGAGGCAATCAATAAAATAGATTGGTCAATGGTGTCAAATGCAGCACTTAAATCTAGTAACATGAGTACTGAGAGTAAACCTATATCGGAAGACAACAATACATCATTTAAACTTTAAAAAGGGGGTGTTTGATTAAAAGTTGTCAATTTTTTTTATTAACCTCTTCAACTCCGGATGCAAAAATTAATGTGTATAACGCTGTGACAGAGAACAAATGTATCTTGGTTATAAATCTCCCTCCCGACCTGTGAGGGCGCTGTGTAAAGGGAACAAAGTACTCTGGACTGGATGGTCTGACAATTCATTCCCAGGGAAAGGTAGAAGTCGGCCATCTAGGAAGGGGGCGGAGCTACGGTACACCAAGTTATCGCCCCAGAAGGGAAACCGTGGGGCAAACGCGGATTGGGGGTGAAACGGTTGCACTCGCTAACGAAGGGGGCATGACTCATGGTACAAAAGGGGACGTGGCTAGGTGATATGTTCCTTTTGTTATGTGTAAGCTGAACCAAGAAAGGAGAACTGAATTAACCGTGAATGTTTTGTTTGTTTGTCAAGTCTAATTGTAGTGTTTGTTCTTATTAGATGGCTAGCACGGTCCGCAGCTGTCACTAAAGGCCAGCACTAAACCCAGACAACTCTTCACAACTGTGCACGAATAAATTGTATTTCACCACGAGCATGTTAGCACTCACTGGACTTGTGATCATGTGTGTGTTTTTGTGTGTGTTCTACTGTGTTGATTATTTCGAGACTATACACAGTTGTTTTGAATCAGTTCAATACACATTGCTGTATATTGACTGGGATTGTTCTTTGCGGTCGCCAGACCAGGATTATAAATAAATTTATTGTTTGGACCGTGAACTTTGATGTCTGTCTTCTGTTTCGTAATCACATCACCACTACACCTGCGCACTGCAAACCACTTTGCCACACCCCCCTATAAAAGAATACCTTATTTTATGGTGTTACGTTACAAAGAAAAGTTAATAATAAATAAATAATTATCAGACAGCTGTTTTATTACTGTTAAAAGGTTAATCAATCAAAATAATATGTTATTGATTTTAAGTCGGCAAACTTATTTTAATAGGCACCATACGTTTAAAAGCCCTTAAGACAATGTGCTCTCCATTAAATGAGGAGAATCAAGATGGATGCTGCCATGTTGCTACTGTGTGTATCTGTGAGATAAGGATAACATCCTTTATAGTAGCTCTGAAGTTAGCAGAGAGGGCTGATATTATTTTTGTTTTTCATCATTTTATTGCTAGCTAACTACGTTGGATCGTTTGGAACCTGCCAGATCAAGACTCCTCAACTCTACACTACAGTACATTGCGCTGTTTATTAGAAGGTTATTTTGTTATTTGAAAGAGCAAGACTTTTATTTTGAACACACGTGTGCTACGGTGGTAACACTGAGGGACAAATCTTTTTTTTTTTTTTTTTTTTTTATGGCCACATTTAGTTTTACATCAATTTATTTGTATTGAGATTGTTTTGTACTTGAAAGGTGCATATTTGATACATAAAATAAATCTGAGCTTAATGATTTGTTTGCTGATTTCTCTCTTTTTTCTTATTAATTTGAAACTAAGTGGGGTCCCATAGTTGGTTAGTACATTTCCTAACAAAAACTACATCATGACAAAGGAACATTCATTGCAAATCCGGAAAAGGTTCTTCAAAAGCACCAATCAAGGGTAGGATATAAGAACATTTCCAAGGCATTGAATACCCCCCAGAGCACAGTAAAGTCCATTATTAAAAAATGGACAGAATATGGCACAACTGTGAATCTGTCTAGAACAGGCTATCCTCAAAAACTGAGTATCCGGGCGAGAAGGGCACTAGTCAGGGAGGCCACCAAGAGGCCTATGGCAACTCTAAAGGAGTTACATTCTTCCATGCCTTAGCTGGGAGACACTGTGCATATGTCAACAATAGCCCGGGTGTTTCACAAAACTTGCCTTTATGGGAGAATGGCAAAAAGAAAGCCATTGTTGAAAAAAACTCACATCAAATCTCGACTAGAGTTTTCCAGAAGGCATGTGGGAGACTCTGAGCCCAAGTGGAAGACGATTCTATGGTCTGATGAGACCAAAATAGAGCTTTTTGGCCTCAATGCTCAGCTTTTTTGCATGGAATGCAATTGGATAATAAAGTCAGCTGTTTGAATACTACGATTAACAATCAGACCTGATTTGAGCCAGCCCTGCCCAATATAAATCTGACTAACTTTGGCCCTTACAATCAGAGTGAAGTTGTCATCACACAGGTTCTAGAGGCACATCATGCAACAATCAAAAGAAATTCCTGAAGACCTATGGAAAAAGCTGTTGATGCCTATCAGTCCGGAAAGGCTTATAAAGACATTTCTAAAGCTCTGGGGCTCCACCAAACCACAGTCAGAGCCATCTTGTCCAAATGGAGAAAGTTTGGGATAGTAATGAACCTTCCCAGGAGTGGCCGTTCTGCCAAAATCTCGCTAAGAGCAAGGCGTAAAATCTTCCAGGAAGTCACAAAGAACCCTAGAACAACACAGGGTAAATAATAACAGGTTTGCAGTCCCAAATAATAAACACAAGTATCCCTCCCATAATGTACAAACACGGTCACCAGTCCTGGATGTGTGCTGTAGTGCTTGTGGTGAGTGATACAGTTTATTATGTGTTTAGTGCAGTGCTGTTCCGGATTTTGTGCTGGCCCTTTATGACAGCTCCAGAACGTGTTAGCCATCTATTAATACAACAAGCAACAATTATAGACAAAACAAAACAAACACTCATGATATGTTTATCATGATACTGCACAAGTCCATCTGGATTATTTCTCGTAACCAAAGCCTAGGAAAGGATTGCGTTTCTGCGTCCCCTTTTATGTCATTACACATGACCCCTTGATAAATGAGTGCAGCCACCCCTCCAATCCGCGACTGCCACATCGTTTCCCTTCTGCTTTGATGAGTTAATGCACCGGAGTTCTGCCCCCTTTCTGGCTGACCAACTTCACTGGGAAAGAACTGTTGGGCCAACCTGTCCAAGGTACTCTGTTCTCACTACTTAGCGCCCTCAGAGGTCGGGAGGGAGATTTACCACCAAGAATCACTGTATTTCTGTCACACGGGGTACCTTGGTGGGCACGTGGGGTTGTGGACATTTCCTGTATTCACGGGGATAACAAGGATTACCCCCTCACTAAATTAAATTTGACCTGCGGGGACAGGTTACTGAGGCCCTGTGACAGAGATCAAATGACGCTTGGTGTTAGATCTCCCTCCTGACCTGAGAGAGTACTAGATAAAGGGAGCAAAATACCCTGGACTAAAAGGCATGACACTTTATTCCCGTGGGTAGGTGGAAGTTGGCCGGCTAGAAAAGGGACTGAGCTACGGTACCCGAACTCAATGACGGGAAACAGCGTGGCATCCGCGGATTGGAGAAGCGGATGCACTCATTAACCAAGGGGTCATGAGTGAGGGTATAAAATAGGGGCATAGCAAAGTAATCTGTTCCTTTGTTAATGGTTACTCCTAAAAGGAGTCCCTGTATTTAAAAGAAACTGTGAGTGTCCTGTTAGTCTGTCTTGTAAACGTTGTTTGTTTGTTTTGTCTGTTTTCAAGATTACTAGCACGATCCAGTTGCAGCTGCAGGCCAGCATTAAACCCGGACACCAGCACTTCACTTTCCACTAGGAAACACAGTCACTTCATTCACGCACATTAGGAACTGCGTCTGTGTCTTTGTGTTTTATGTGGCTGATAAAATTGGACTTTTGGTTGCAGGTCAAACCCGTGGGATTATACAAACTGAAGTGATACATGCCGCTGTGTCACTTTCATCATTTATTATTGTGACAAAGTGCCCTCCCCTATGTATATTATCTGTTATATGTTGCGTGTGGTGTGTTAAATGTTGGTGTATAGTCATTGGTACACGGGATATAAACGAGTCTGTGTAACACAAGTGTTTAAAATGTATATTTGTATTTAGGCATGAGGATTGCACAACACTTCACATGCAAGTAAAAAGTAATAATATGTGAGCATGGGGAATTGCACTTTATTAATTCATGTGCAGTTGTACCGAGACTCCAATTGAATGATTGATTAGCAATCGAGTCTTGGTACAGCTGCATAAAAGCACCCTTTTTATCACTCACTCTCTGTTGGGTGTTTGGTGAGTGGAGAACGGGATTGGAGATGGAGGTAAAGAGAATAATAAGAATAAGAATAAGAATAATTGTAAAATATCTGCTCACCATGTTTTGTTTAGTCCGTTTTGTTTGTCTGTTTATTTTGGCGAATGTGCCGTGTCCTTGTGTTTCTGTTTGTTACCACCGTTTATTTTCTGTTCTGTTTATTTATTAAATGCTGAGCGAAAGCATTCGCTCAGCTCCACCAAACTCCAACTCTTTCTCTGTTTATTTTCCTGTAAACCGTTTCATAAACACCCTTGCACCTGTTCATAATTGCTCTGTGATTTGTACCTGCACTGCACTCACCTGTATCTACTCACCACTGCCACAGGCCCCCAATGCTGAATCTACTTTAACTCCGCTTGATATCCTAAAATTCTGGGAACAGGATGTTGACCTAGCATTGGAGCATTGCTGGCTCCCATCTGGGGGCAGATTCGGTCTATTGAGGGGAAGGATGTAGAGGATAACCGTCTGGTTACATGTCCTCATCACATTATTGTCGGTCATTTACTGTATAGAGTATACCAAGCCACTAGCACAAGTGTAATTGTAACACAATTACTCAATCCCCAGTCTTTTCGACATGAGATCATGTGGTTGGCTCACAATGTCCTGTGTTCAGATCATTTAGGTAACAACAAGACTCAAGAACAAATATTTGCTTATTTTTATTGGATGGGAGTTTTTAGTGAGGTAATGAGATCTGTAGCAGAATATCTGGAATACCATCAAGACCCAAAAAGCTGTCTAACAAGGAGAAGCAATACCAGAAGATAATATCTTTAAGGAATGAAAGACGACAAGCGTTTAATTGACAAAAGAACTGGCAGAGGGCATAGGTGTCGTTGTCCATCAAATCAACAGTACGAAAGTCACTCTTGAAATCAGGACTCAAAGGATGTGTTGCATTAGGAATACCTCTGTTAAGAAAGGGGAAAAAGACTAAAAGGCTAAAATATGCACAAGAACAAGAAATTGGACTATGGAACAATGGTCAAATGTGCTTTGGACTGTTGATGGATGGATAATGATACCTGTGCCTTCTGCCAGTTCTGTTGCCAATTTCAATGCTTGCCTTCTTTCTGTTCCTTAAGGATATTATCTTCAAGTATTGCTCATCCATGTTAGATAGCTTTTGGGGTCTTCCAGTCCTGTGTTTGTCAATTACAGATGATATTTCTCTGTACATGTTGATTATGCTTTAGATACCAAACCTTGAAAATCAAGAGATGCGAGCTATTTCACTCAATGTTTTTACTTCTTATGCAATTCATGATTGTTATAATAGTAGAAAACACAAGTGGAGGCTTTGAGTAAATTGTTGATGCTCATAATGCATCACAGTAAAAAAAAATGCAGCATGTTTAATGATATATATTCAATATATATAGATTGGTATTATATATATATATATATCTATATTTATAGTTCCATATACACTCACATACGTAATCCTTAGGGTCTGGTGTCGATAAACAATCCCAGACCAGCTATTTGTATTTATATTATTAGCAGCCCAAAAGAGGTATGAACAAGGAGTGGTGAACAAGGGGTGTGGCTTGGTTGGAGATGCAGTACTGAGTGTCCTTTTTATATGCAGTGCCTACCCCTACAGGACTCCAAAACGTGTGCTGGAACTGGGTGTCCAACCATTTAAATTCTACCACTGGTTCCCTGGCTACACTTGCTTGCTTGCTTTTGTTCTTTCTGTTTTACTTTTGCTTTAGAATTCTTTTTACCTCACTCTGTCTCCAACATGTTCCTCCTCTTGAACATCCATAACGATGGTCACATTCTGCACTGAGTTTTCAATATCTGCGTGGTCGACAGCAACTATGTTAATTCATTTGCTGCCGATCATACATTCTTGACAGAGACGAGCTGCTACAATCACCTCTGCCAAACCACATTTAAACCAACAATAATAAACAAAACACAAAATACATTCAATTACAACAAAAATAGCATCACCTGTTTACATAAATTAAAACAATAGATTTTAAATAATAACTATACATTCACCCATGCTAAATAAACTCAACACATTTAATTTACATACAGGGCTTTGTCCTGCCCCCTCTAATTATGTTCTTCTGCCCTGCCATAGGTCATTAATGGGGTATGTTACAATATGTACCGGATATCAAAGTATGTACTTAATTACAGTCCATGTGGCCACAGCTGTCTCTTTTGGCAAGTGATATTTTCAGAATCATATCATTCTGAATTAAAATATTTCTTCTGTTGAAAATGTAGTACTGTACCAACAAATACAATTTACATTACCTCTAGATGGAAGCCTACTTATTTTAAAACACAGTCCTTTCAGCTATGTATTTTTGACATTGTATCTTTTTTGTGTTCCCTGAAAAACAGACAAGGGTTGGAATGGGCCAAAATGAAATAATCAGATATGCATCACACTCATTTAATCGTCACTGAAGTCAACATTTTATAAGGTCAGATATGTGAGTGTTGACTGTAATTAAATTGTAATCCCAGTTAAATATGGAGGTCTTAAGTGTTCTATGTAGACTTACCCATGTGGAAATAATTACTGCTATATAAAAGTCATTATTATTCATCATGATGCCCTTTATTCAGGCGCTGAACTGAATGACTATAACAGTAATAATTATCATTTGAACAAATGCGACTTACTGTTATCATCATCAAACATGCTAAATAATGCATTAGATGTGGCCGCAAGTATATCATGTTCATATTTATTTTGCAAAAGTATTATTGCCCTCAAAAGGGACTGTTTGATATTAAATGTTCAAATTTTGAAGGTTAGAAATATCTCATTTCCCCAAACAAAAAATAAGTATTTGAACATAATTTACTAGCTTTACCAAGAAATGTAAAATTGACCTGATTTGTAGTGCAGCATTTGTTTGTTGCTACTTTTACACCACTAACTTGGCATCCCTGATTTTAAAAGTAGGCAACATGGTTTATGCAAGCAAGACATTTCCTAACAATGCAGAACGGTGCAGGATATTTGTTGATTGCATGTCAACAAATTGTCTCTGCAATGAAGAAGACTGCCAACACTGGAACGCCATCCAATTTGTTCAGTGCTACTCAAGTTATGTAATATTTTTAATGTACTGCTGACAGAGCATTTTAATTTGCACTTTTCCCACATCCCACCATCAGGAAAGAAAAGGCAGGTTTTTTGCGTTCTCCACCCACCAAAAAATATATGGTAACTCCAACCCTCACTAAAAACGAACATTTTCAGTGTAGTGTGCTTAATATTGCTTTGGTTAAAAGGACTGAACAGTGTTGAAAGGACTGGAATAAAACAGTAACATGACTGCTTGTACTTTTAAATTTTAATTGTGCATTTAAACCCAAGCTTATGCATTAAAAAAAATATGCAAATCTGTGTACTAACTGGTGGGAGGGAGTATTGGTGTTGTTGCTGGGAGACCTGTGAAAGAAAGAAATAAAACTTACTAATCTATGTAAACATGGAAAAATGCTTATATTCTTTAATGAAAGGGTGCACAGTTTTGTTGGAAGAATTTTGCCGGAGGGGTGATGTTTTAAAATGCAGAGAAAAAAAAAAACTACTTTTTAATTCAGCCATGTACTGTGCTGCAGGGGCGAGCGTGCGAGTAGGCATGGGCACCCAAAGCACATGCATTTATATTATCACTAGCGGGAGCGAGCACAGTTATTCGATTAAAGAAGGGGGGGGGGGGGGGGGGGGGGGGGGGGGGGGGTTATATTTTAGTATTTTATATATGAAAATACCTATATTAGAAGTAATATTAGTAACCAGAAATAAAAATCTAATGGCCATTCTAATGTACTTATTTGGGTTATAGGCAAAGCATGTCAATGAATGTTTTACAAAATATTTTGAAGTAAGTACTGCTTATTCACTTGGATTAGTATAGAGGCTGGGGCTGATGATAGTCAGCTGTATATAAGGTCACCTAGTCAGTAGAGAGGGGATTGATTTTTGGTTATTGTGGTTTGACAGTTTGAAATAGTTGCAGCAGACAACAGGAGTTCAGTAACAGTTTTGATGGTTGGAGAGGACAGAGGCCAAGTTAATTCTCAAGTTAATTCAAGTTAATTGTTAAAGCCAAGCTTAACCCTGTATTTGGACTAACTATTAATTCATTATTATTTTGTACTTTTGAAGAGTTCTGTTTATTTATTTATTTATTTTTTCAATAATAAAAATTTGAATATGCACCTTCCATCTTTGACTTCTTGCCTTGTTTTTTGCTCACCATTACTGTTCAGACAAACCTCACAGTGTCCTGCAATAGTTTGGTATTAAAATGCCAATAGAAAGTGTAAACCTTTGAAGAAGGGTTAACCATGTCTAATTACCGTGCTGTGATCTGAAAAGCCAGGGGCAAATAACTGACTGATAAAATATGTTTAAATGATGATAAAAAGTACAACACGCACCCAGCCTGACTAGGGAGATATTCATAGCACTGCCTTTAGCCCAAGTGTGCTAACTAGTGTGTACTGATCTCCACACATGCATTTGATCATGAGCAGTCAACTCTGAGACGAGCTCCCTGACTCCCTGGCCAAATATTTTTTTTATTTTCAGGACAGGCTTGGGTCTGTCCTTTCAACGTACTCGTCTCTTAACCCTTTTCCAAATAATGTATTAGAAATGTGTTTCCTGCACCAAGGCAGAAGGCTATTCGAGAGGAGTCAGCTGACTAAGCATGTGCTTGGGTTGTGTGGCCGCTTGTTTGATATGTAGTAAGATCCTTTTATCAAGTCTGCTTGGTGATATTAAAAATGCCTGTGGATGAGGTGAAACAAAAGATAGTGCAGGTTTTATATCATGTGGTGGATAATAGTTTGACAGGTAAATCAGAAGTGTAAAATTATTTTGGAAACATATTGAAAATAATGAACATGTGACTGGGTTTGTTGCTTGTAAAACCTGTCGTCATTATTTTTTTGTGTTTTCGTGATAGCACAGGTGTAGCTTCCTTTCAACTGGTAGCATGAAAGAGATAGACAGGTATTTTGTAGTAAAATAAGTAGAGCTAGTTAATATGTTACAATGTTAAAATATATGCAGACCACTAGAAAAAGCTACCATGCTGTATAGCCTATTGTATAAACTCAGTTTTTGGCGAATGGTAGAGATATCTGTGTGCGAATATGAAAGCTTGAGAGAGTCACACTGACACAGGCAGTAGGTAAAGGACAAACATTTGCAGGTTTGGATCAGGTTGCAGGTCTTATTAAAGAGGGTCGGGTTGTGAGTAAGAAGACGATGCTGCTGCACCAGGCTACGGGTTCGGGTCTGGTTCTGTAGTAACGGGTCTGGGTCGGAAGCAGGTCATAAAAATCTGCATAAGTTATAACAAATAGAATGACAAACAATACAAAAGCAAAGCAAAGGGCACCTTTTTATACATTTAAAGACAGGTGGAATCTTTAGTTAGAGGTACATTATATAAGTTATGGGGGTGACAAGTATCAAGATTAAACAAGCATCTCTTACGGATACGACAAGTTTTCCGAAGATGAGTAATATAGGACTACAAAACTTTGTACTCATGCACACATGCTTTTGATTTAGCCTTGTCCACTTGTCAGTTACTGAGTTCCTTAAATTTATTTTTAGGCACTTTTCCATTTCTAAAAATATGCTTTTTTTATCTGGCATAGACTTGGGGCTGTACTGTGCATTGCTTTATCAATATCGGTATCATTGTGGTACTGCATGCTAGTAGACAAACAGAATATATATATGATGTTAGATCTGGTTAGGTTGCTGTGACTGCAGGGTTAGCAACCAGTCACAAAAAAACAAGAAGTTCAAGAGAAGAGGTATAATGGCATTGCTGTGTTTGTTCTTTTGAAGAATCACTGCAGATGAATCAAAAAATATCTTTAGCTAAATTGATTTCCTTTTCCAGTATATTTGACAAGGCACACTTAGTTTTTGCTTAAGACATTTTCTTTAGCCTCCCTCTGTGTTTAAAATTAGATCTGGTAGTTTATTGTAAGACTAGAATGTGACAAGGGCTTGCAATCTACAGACAGTACTGTACAATAACTCTTACTAAATAAAATATGAAATTAAAATGTAGATGGAGCAGTCACAGATGCAATCAACATTCTGAATGCAAATTTAAAAATGATATGGTCAATTAATAAATCCTGTACTGATTCTTCTCTTAATTACTGTTTTCTTTTACATGTCTTGTAAATACATACATACATGCTTGCATACATGCTTACATACATAGATACATACACACATACAAGCAAATACAATCAATATAGAGTGCTATATCATTAATACAAATCAATATTTTATTTTAAATTTTACCGGGATCATTCTGAAAGAGATTTCTACTTTTGTAACATTATCACTGTAATGTTAAGACTTGAATTATACTTTAATTTAGCTGTTGTGAGACAATAAGGGTTTTTGGGGGGGTTTTTACAAGGAAAGTAGGTCTTACAACATACATATATGCAACAATTGAAATACCAAACGCCAGGCCAAAAGTGAAAAAAATTGGTGGCACTAGTTTACAGGGCATGGTTTAACCATGTAATTACATTGGAAGAACTGGATAATCTCTAATTCATGGTAAAACCACGGTATAGGCCATTTCCATGTAGTTACAAACATATTCCACCGGTAGTAACCATGTAAGAGCATAGTTATTACATGATACTATTTGCCCAATAATCATAATGTTTTGCTACAGAAAACTAATATTGGTAAACAAACAGAGATTTTGTATTATTATTTTGTCTTTTAGCAGACTCTTTTATCCAAAGCGACTTACAGAGACTTGCAGGTGAACTATGCATCACGACAGAGCCCATGGAAGTTAAGTGACTAGCCCAAGGTCACACTCAGTGAGTCAGTGGCTAGGATTAAACCTGGAATTAACCTGGTAAACCTGGTATAAACCGTCACCTTTTCAGATGTTTTTGATTATACTGACTACGACATATGAGTGTGTCCACACATAGATACTTTACCGCTATAATATGAAAACGCTTATCTGAATAATTTATATTTTGCAAAACAACAACTTAAACTTATGTAGTGCTTTATCAGAGGCATCCCAACAATAATAAACACATTTCTGTGGAGCTACATTCTCTACTGAATCCCCTACAGAAATATATTACTCAGAAGAAACTAGCAGAACCAGCAATATGCAGAAGAGACTAGAAGAAATATTGCCAAATGGCCTGATATAATAGCACACTGGTACTATTGTACTGGAGTTCATTATCAATGTATGGAAAAATAAAACTGATAAACAATATCATTCAAGTAAAATGTATGATTAGAAAGAAAAATTTTAAATGGACAGAACTGCGTGCGCTGTGCTACAGCAAGATCGACTGCACCCAAGGTAATACAGTCAATGCAGTGTTATAACTTTCAACACACACCCTTATTCAGCATGGCACCATGTTTTCTGCCTGGTAACACAGTCAAACCTGCACAAAGACATGCCTTTGCTTCATAAAGCGGCTCTCACATTCCTGAGCTCAAATACCCCACCCAACTTTGTATTTCCATTTGTTACAGAAAATAACATTTTAAAAGAATAATTAGTTCTAATATAAAACACAAATAAAACAATACTACTATAAAATTCCTACACCAATGTTGGAGTTAAAAGTGGTATTAAAGATCATGCAGTACCTGATTGGCAAACAGTGTATCTTAGCCCGAACCAGAACCAATGGAAACCAGTGCTCTGACTTTAGATTCTTACACAATGCTTTTGGACTTTTTTGAACTAGCTTCAGGAGATCCTTGTGAGACAACAGCCAATTTGAAATAGCACCACCTTCCTATCCATTACAATGACAGAGGTGCTTACATTTAATTAAACATTGTGACTTTTGTAAGATTTTACTTTCCTATTTGGAGTGTATCCAACAAACATGTTTGCAGTTTTAAGGGAATTTAAAGTAAAAGATAAGCCAGAAAAGAATGAATGAGCAAGATATTCAAAGGTTTCACTGGTCCAGAACTGCAATTAATTTAAAACAAAACAACCCTAGTACAAAAAGTACTGGTATTCAATGTGAACTGCATAAAAGTTTAACTGTATAACATTGGAACTAGTTTTATGCAGCCATAAACTGATTCATTTAAATGAATCCTTTAGCATGCTAAGCACTGGATTTCAAAAAAGGCCATACACAAATAGACACGATTTTGATAAATGGATAACATGTACTGAAAGTGTCTTCTGTTATTAAAGCTCCTCATAGTAAAAGTAAAGCAAAGTGTAATAAAGCATAGTGAAAGCATGGTAAAGCATAAGTAAGCATTGCAAATCCCAGAGAGGTATGGTAAAGCATGTTACAATTCATGAGAAACCATGGGAAACTATGGCGAATGCAGAGTATAACCATAGGAAAAGCAGAAAGCTTTAAAGACCACCCCAAAAATCGTGTCTTTTCCTAAGTAGAAGTGAATAGTGTCACTGTGGTTAGATTCTTGCAGAGATTAGTGTGCCACTGTGGGAGGTGTATTGTCATGCTGGGCCACAGCATCCCTGTTTGCATTCAGGCACAACGTGTAATCCAACATGACGGACAAAAGGGAGAAAGGCAGAAGTATTTTTTGTGGGAATGTTGAAAAAAAAAAAAATAAAATATATATATATATATATATATATATATATATATATATATATATATATATATATATATATAAACACGAACTGCTTACGAAATGTCCCAGGGTGCTTTAAAAGAAAACATTAAAACTATATTGCCAGTGGGAACAACAACAGTCAGCAGGTGGGTGAGAGGACATTGAATAAATAAATATCCAATAACATTTTGCTATCACTATCCTTACACATTGAATCCTGCTGTTAAAACATGACAGAATTATCAGCCATAAAACAGGGCATAACCTTACTTTAATCTGTGGACAGAATTGATTTTTTTTTTTTTTTTTAATTATGTTTATTGGTTTTGTTAAGTAAGGAAATTACACACAATGACTTACAAAATAACTAAAGTAACAGATACATTTCAAATAATAATATAATACATAAAGCAAAATGAAATGATTTATCATTTTCAATTTACCAGGATTGTTTTTTAAATTGTATTTACTAGAGACAAAAGAGAGAAAAACAGAGACAGGAAAAGGGGAGAGAGGAAGAGTAAAATAGAAAGATTGCAAGCAGTCAGTTTGCATTCAGAAGAGAGAAAAAAGGTAGTCAGATAGGTATAGATCAGGGGAGCCATGGAAATCTAAGTTCATTAGTATGTGATAGAAGGGCATGCCAACCCAAGTAGAATTTTTCAGTAGACCCACAAAGTGTATTTTATTTGTTCAAGCTTTAGATGCTGCAAAAGGTCCCTCACCCACTAAGCATGTGTGGGCGGGGCAGCCTGTTCCCAGGGAAACAGAATCAGGAGTCTAGCTAGTAGTGTGGAGAAGGCCAAAGAGTCAGATTGGAGTTTTGTTAAAGAAATGCCAGATGTTGTTATACCAAATAATGCAATTAAAGGGTTAGGATCAATAGGGTGCTGAATGACTTGGGAATGGGTCTTGAAAACAAGTGTCCAGAAATCAGCAATATTAGAACAGGACCAATACATATGATGAGGGTAGCAGGGGCCTGCCCACATCGGTCACAGGATGGGTCCAAGCCCAGATAAATCCGTGCCAGTATGGCCTTAGGTGAATGTAGAGCTTTAAACTTGATGGGCACACACCAAAGAAGAGTGCACTTGAGTGAGAGCAGACTCCCTATCATCATCCTGGAGACTGAATCCCAAATCCTGATCCTATAATATTTTTAGGTTGGAAAGTGAAGGACAGTGTAAAGGCATAATTTCATTATATATTTTAGGTACCAAACCTTTTCTGTAGGGGTCGAAATGAAGCACACAGTCACGTGCAGACTCAGGGGGACATGCAGGGAACTGCGCTACTGTATTCCTGACAGTATTTCTAATTTGTAGGTATGTAAAAAAGTGGGTTCTGGGCAGACTGTATTTCAGGGAGAGATGCTCAAATGAACTGAAGCTATTGTCAATAAATAGGTCTGATTGTAACCCAAAGTGTTGTCTAAATTGTGCCCAGACTTTAAGACTTTGTGAAACTACAGGATTAATACTAAAATTAGATTTAGTTAATGCAAGAGGTGAACACAACAGCGTAGGTAAGGAGGTGTGCTAACAGGAGGAGGCTTCTATGCTTAACCAAGCTGGAATTCTCTGGTTACGGCTGGAGCGCAACCACAAGGAGATGCCACGGATGTTGGCTGACCAGTAATAAAAGCGAAAATGTGGTAATGCCAGGCCTCCTGGGGGTTTGGGTCTTTCTAGGAAGATCTTACGGATCCTAGGCAATTTTTTTGTTCCAGATGAATGAGGAGATTGTTTGGTCTAAAGTAGTGAAAAAAGGTTTGTAGGATAAAGACTGGAATGCATTGATATAAGTAAACAAATTTGGGAAGTATGTTCAATTTTACAGAATTAACACAGCCAACAGAGGCAGAGCAGACCAGTGAGTGCAATCCTGTTTTGTATGTTTTAATAGAGGAGTAAAGTTGGATTTGAAAAAGTTATTAAAGGATCTAGTAACTGTGAGTCCAAGATAAGTGAAGGTGTTGGCAGCTATTCGAAAGGGTTGATTTGTAAAGGTGTAGTTTTGGGCAATTGCGTAATCGGGAAAAATTCACTTTTGTGAAAATTAAGTTTTTAACCAGAGAATTTACCAAATTGCTGTAAGGTGTTGAGAGCATGCAGGAGCGAAGATACAGGATCTGAGATGTATAGAAAAAGAGCATCTGCATATAATGAGACCTTCTGCTCAAACCCTTCTCGTGTCATACCCTGTATTTTCTGATTAGCACATAGGTAAATAGAAAGGGACTGGCACTGAATAGCAATGGCAAAAAGGAGAGAGGAAAGAGGGCGACCCTGTTTAGTACCATGGTGCAGTGAAAAATATTGTTTTGTGACAGAGAAAGAATGAATCTTGGTTATAAATCTCCCTCCCGACCTGTGAGGGCACTGTGTAAAGGGTACAGATAACTCCGGACTGGATGATCTGACAATTCATTCCGGGGAAAGGTGGAAGTCAGCCATCTAGAAAGGGAGCGGAGCTACGGTACACCAAGTCATCACCCCAGAAGGGAAGCGATGTGGCAACCGCGGATTGGAGGAGAAACGGTTGCACTCACTAACCAAGTGGCCATGACTGATGGTACAATAGGGGGCGTAGCTAAGCGAGCTGTTCGTTTGTTATGGTTAACCCTCTGCGGTCCTATGTCGGACCAGGTCGACATTACAATTTTCCCTTACCAGTCCGATGTCGGACCCTGTCATCAAAACGACGTCAAGCACAGATCTCTAGTAGTTTTTTCTACGGAAAAAGCAGAGAAAACCTTTTAAAAGCCGAGTGAGACAGATAGGAGCCAAATGAAGCAGAAAAAAGGGCCATCTGATAGTCCCATGCACCATAGAGATAACACACATAAACAAAGGAGATAGCTGCTTCTGCATACAGAGATCAAAGAATATCACAGACATTTGCAGAGCTTTCTGAGATGTTATAGTAATAAAATAATGACTTGGATCGCATTAATGAGGAGTTTGGTTATAAAACGAGTGATCAGGAGAGGAATTATCAGTACACACATGTCTATAAAGAGGTATGTGAAAAATACAACAAACAAGGGGTGGGGTTTGGCTGGAGATACAGTACTATACTATATTTTTATATTCTTTGGACGCTGGATGCGGAAGCAGTTACTTCCTTTGTTTATGTCTGCTTATCTTTGTGTGGTGCAGCTGCTAGGGCTATTGCTCACACTCCCCCCTTTTTTCAGTTTCATTCGTCTCACCCGGCCAATGAATGGTTTTCTCTGCTTTACGTCTTTTCGATGATGTCGGACAGGGTACGACATTGGACCGCAAAGGGTTAACCATAAACAAAGGAACAGGTTACGTTGCTTCATCCCCTATTTGCACCGTCACACATGACCCCTTGGTAAACTACTGCAGCTGCTCCTCCAATCTATAACTTCCACATCATTCCCCTTCCGGGTCGATGAGTTAGTGGACCGAAGCCACGTCCCTTTTCTAGGTGACCGACTTCCTTTTAACCCTGGGAACGAAGTGTCAGGCCAGAGAGTCCAGGGTACTCTGTTCCCATTACTTTGCGGCCTCAGGAGGGAGATTTACCACCAAAGATCATTCTATTTCTGTCATAGTTCTTTATTAAATAGCAAGCAAAATTTCTGATACCATCCTACACAGTTCAGAGGATTGTAGAAGAGGTGGAAGATGTATATGAGGAATGTAAATGGAAAAGTGCTTCTGAACAACTATCAAGTGAGGTTAATTATGACATCTGTGATGATTCTTTGTATAGGTCAAATGCTCTTTATAAACAATCAGCATCAGTTATCAAGCTAATTTTGTTCCAAGATGCTGGAGGTTGTGAATCCCTTAGGTGTTAAAATGATAGCTGTTTACTTGACATTGGTAATTGTAAACCTCACCATCACCCTAATACTGACAATATGCAGCAAGTGTGCAATGAAGGAGATTTCAAAAGATTTGGGCAAGAAAAACTGTTCTCAAAATTAGTTTGTGAACTTAAAGATTTAGAAGTTAATGCTCTGGAAATTTCTGTTGGATGTGTATTAAGGGGAACATTGTTTTGTGTTGTTGGTGACAACTTGGGATCTCACTGTATTGGAAGATTCACTGAAAACTTCAGTTGTAGTATATATTTTTGTAGGTATTGCCTTGTCAAGAGAGCCTATATTTTTGAATGTGATCCCTGTGCTATTAGTCCTGTGCACACACCAGAGCTGTATAATGCAGCACTTGAAATGATGCAGGGTACTGATACCGCAGATGTACTAGGAATCAAATTCAACTCAGTCTTTAATGCTTTGGAGTATTTTCATGTTTCCCAGCCAGGGCTGTCCATGTCTCGGTCATAATCTGTTTGAGAGTGTAGTTTCCTAAGATTTAGCTCCGTATCTGAAGGAAAAAAATAAAAGTTTTTCTTACACTCAGCTGTATTGGCACATTGAAAGTGTGTAATACAATAGTATTGCAGTATTGGATCTGATGGAAGTACAAAGCCTTGTGAAGTCAATATGAAAAGTGACAGGCTTGGTGGACAAGCAGCACAGAACTGGAATCTGTTGAGACTTGTGCCTATCATAATTGGTGACAAAATACTGGAGTATGATTATCCAGTTTGACAGTTCACTCTTCAGCTGAAAGACATTGTGGGTTTAGTCTGTGCAAAACAATATCAGTGGCACAGGTAGCTTTCCTGGAAATAATAGTCCTGGAATATCTAGAAATAAGGAAGGAGTTATTTCTTGACAACAATTTAAAACCAAAACATCACTACTTGAGACAGTACCCTGTTTAATACTCAAGTTTGGTTCATTTATTCTATTGTGGACTATGAGATTTGAGTGCAAGCATTCTTATTTCAAGGTGTTTTCAAAACTGAGAGTCTTGCTGAAAATCATCAGCTCTTTCAAGTGTATCTTTTTGCTGGCTCTTTTCAGCTGTTTTGCAAATAAGAAACAGTTCTCCATTTCATTTGCATCTGTACAGTGAGACCGTATGTAATGCAATTGCAGTTTTTTACTTTAATGAGTCAGACACAGTTCTTTCAGAAGAGGTGCAATTTAAAGGTACTGTATATAAGAAAGTACTTTCTGATTCTTGGTGAGAATGACACTACTTTAGATTTTGAGCTAATGATGATCAAGGGTGGCAAGGAGCTGTACGTTCTTGTTAGCAATTATTATTCCAGTTTTCTACCGCACCTGGGCTTGTTTAATTTACGAATGACAACTAAATGTACACAATGCATACATGTGCGTTGCTTTAATGACTTTTATCCTTTACCAGCTTACACAAGTTGTGGATTCAAAGTAATTTCTCTAAAACATGCTCCAGTATCTGTTTTTTTCTCTGTTTGCTTTTTTGAAGTTTGTTTTTCAAGGTTAACAGCCAATGACCTGACAAAGTGATTATTATTAGCCATTGCTTGATTTAATTTGATAGATTAAGTGATAGGATTTTCATAATTAGCTGTGAACACTTAACAAAATCAGATTTAAAAAATATATATTTCTATGAAAAGCCATGGAAAATGTCAGCGAAGATAGTCATGCATTGCTGAGTTTTATCCAGTCAGCGTTGCCAAACCTGAGCAATGAAGATTTAAATTCAGTTGTAGATGCTATTAAGAATTTGGGTTTAAATTGCTGAAGATATAAAATACATAAAAGAAGAGGAGCTGCTCATTGTTCCTAATCCAGTTCAAGCATGAAAAAGTGATATCCAGCTTTACTGTGACATGTAAGTATATTCCTTTTATTTTCTTGATAGTTCAATTTGGAAAAGTTTAGTTTAGTTTGTGGTGTTAAATTAATTACATTAAGTTAAATTAATTACATTTCAGTGTTCTTCCTAGACAGTTGTATTTTGCCTACACTGAACAAAATCAATTTATTATGTCTTAAACATGTACTAGTTAGCCTTGCCTGAACTTTCTTGTTTTTTCATTATGATTTCTAATGTCACCTAACTGTTACACGAGTTAAACACACCTATTTATGTTTTTGTGAGCTTTTTTCTAAGATGTCAACATTTTTATTTGGGGTTTACAGCCAAGAGAATGTTTCTGTTTCTGTGATGTTTCAGTATATAAAAGTTAATTATTCATAAGAAATGCCCGCAAAGACAAATCTGTAAAATGTATTTCTACTTTTTTACTTCAGGGTTTTGAGATGACAATATTTATTCCCCTATGGAAATTAATAATCCTACATAGGAAAAAATTAAAATAAATAGAAAATGTTTTATTAATATTTGGGCTATTTCTTACATTTTAAAGGTGAGGCCTTGAATCCCTGTGGTCATTCATCTCCACTGACAGAAAGGTCTTCATTAAGCTCCTCTTCATCAAGCAGTACACCAGACAGAAGTGCAGCCATGAGGGACTGTTCCTTTACCTTTGATGCTAATTGGGCAGAGAAGTTTGAGATACCTTGGCAGAAACTGTTGACTGATCTAATGCACTACTTGGAGAGAACAGAAAACTGCCAGCAAAACAACACCGTGAAATGATATGAATAGTCATTGGTGAAGTAATGTCATACTGCAAGATGCCTTTTGAAAAGCACCTTCTACAGCCAGATAGATGGTTAACAAATACCCCAGATCCCTGCAGGATGTAATTGAAGGGGAAAAGCAGCTTCAGACAAGAGCAGAACATGAAAAGGCCTCTGTTCAAAACACTTACGGGTGTGTAAACTGGTGTCCTGATCAGTTGCCACCAGCTCAAACAATGGAAAGCCAAAAGGAACAACACGAGGAAATGAAGAAGATGTTCGCTGAGAGGAATGGGGGTTCACAGAGTATCTCAGAAACTGTTGGCAACCTATTATTCCCAGAGAAGGGATACCATCCGATGCATACCAACTGAAACCCTTAAGAGAGAATGGCTGTTTCTATTTGAGATGACAGGCATGCTGCTTCACTTCAAGGAACTTACAGGGATACATTTGGAAGGCACCCTGACAGAGAAGTTGTAATTCAAAGGGAAGAGAGTTCTTGCCTACATGAGAAGTGTTGGTGGTGGGGAAAAATAAAAAGGTAATTGAAATAAATGCGCTATTGAAAAATTCTGAAAAAGTAGTGAAAAGCAAATTGCCAGAAGTTCCAGGGACAATATTGCCTATCCTTGCATACTTCCGTGAAGACGATGGGCTGATGTTTCTTCAGGCCAACAACACTTGTTTAGCAGATGAAATACCTGCATCCAGTCTTGCAGTCTCGCCCTGCATCATTTTTTGTGGTGAGAGATTAAAATGTTGTATTATTTTACAGCTTTTCACAATTCTGAAATGCCATTCATTTATCTGATTAATCATAAGCAAATTCAAGCCTTTTCAATTTTCAGATATTTTAAAACCAGATTTACTTTAAAGAAAATAAAACTTCAGTATTTAACAGTATTTGTTGTTACAATAGTATATTATAATCTAATGTGCTGTTCAAAAACAGTTGATAAACACGACCATAACTGATAAAGATGACCATTTATATATTCTTATTCTTATAATGTCAGGAGACTCTGTTGACAGTGACACACTTCATGCTGGGCGTTGACAAGATTGTTGTGAAGGAAAACATTGCTACATTCCAAGAAGATTTGACTATGATGTTTGCGTCCTACTACATCTTCAACATTCAGTGCCCCCCAGGTTTTCGTGACTAGTTAATATTACAGGAAGGACAAAACTGTAGATTTACCTTTAGTAATCAGACCTTTTTATTTCTTCAGGTGCTTTATAAACATAAATCCAGACAGAGGAATGAAGGTTGAACAGCTGAAGTCAAAGAAGCAGTATGCTGTCAACCCAAGAGTACTCACCTTGATTTCTGCAATTGTAGACTTTCGAGTGCAGAGAGTAAGACAATAACAGAAGCCCATATTACTGTACATATGTGACTTTCGGTTTTTGAAATAAAAAGGACTCTGTTGTCACACACTAAAGTATTGGCACTCTATATCTGAGACAGTTATGCACTAATTTGTTTAAACTATAGTGTTGGATATAATGAAATGCAGGAAAAAGTGGGTGTATAATGCAAATTATACATTTTGAATTAATATATTCTGTGTAAAAATTAAATGCTACTAATAGAGTATTATGTTAATATGGTAGAATGTGATTGGTTGTCAAAGCAACCACTCAAAAAGTGCCACACCAGCTCAAGGCCTATATAAGTATAGGCAGTGATATCATTTCACAGTTTTAAATGTGTGGTGAACAACCTGAGAACCAATCACATTGTACCATGTCAAAATAATACTGTATTGGGTATCATTTCCTTTTTACACAAAATATATTGTTACAGCTATGTTTGGTTTTCTTTGTTTTTTTTTGCATCTGTTTCATTATTTGCCTGTGGCAGAATGCTGTAGATTCCTGAAATGTCAGAGGGTTGAAGGCCTATGGGAAGTAATGTGTACAACTGAATGTAGCTGATTTGTCATATGCTTTTGCAGCCATATTGGAGTTTTCATTATTTAAGATTTAGGCCTGGATCAAATCAAAACTTTGATCCACTCACTAATCGCAAATTACTAACCCAGTATTGATGGTTCTGGGGTAGTAGAAATAACCATCTGACGAGCAAAACTACTGTCTCCATCAGTACCAAGTTTGTAGTTTGGTCCAGGCCTTAATTTTAGTTAAGTTTTTGTTATTTACTATTTTGACTTGAAGTAAGTCAACAGTTCATTTCTGTCACTGTTAAGGGTGATTTGGCAGTTGAGGCATGCAAACACAGGGGAAACAGGGCACACCTTGGGATCAGGGTGGGGCTGTTTCAGTAGTCTGTGCTGGGGAGTGGAGAGCGACAGACAGAGACAGAGAGCCAATCTGTGCCATTTTCCCACAGTCCAGCAAATTTCCATCAGGTTATGTGAAGCAGAATGTAGTACAATTAGGGATTGCTTATTTATTTATTTATTTATTTATTTATTTATTTTTACCACCTGTTTATAACCTGCCTGTCAATATAAACACATCTTATGAAATACTTAATCAATTGTTTTATAACACGTATTTAAATTGTCTGGGTATAATATAATTTTTTTTTGAGTTCCTATTTAAATATATATTTTCCTAAATCTGATTGATTGCTGAAAGGATGAAGAAAGATTGCTGAAACGACTTTCCTAGTGGTACACCATGTGGTGTGTACACATGTGTGTGTGTGTCTGTATGTATATATATATATATATATATATATATATATATATATATATACACACACACACACACACACACACACACACACACACACACACACAATAATTTCCCTGTATATCTAGGGGGAAAGGTATTTTTCTTTATGGGTTTAAATCATTGAACTCCACAGACATTTAGTAAACTTGAGGTGTCTGTAATGGTTATTTTTTGTTTTTAGAATTACACCTAATTTGGAATTAAATGGTTAATTACATAAACACTTACCTAACCTTTTTGTGAACTTGTGTAATATAAATACGTAATACTAATTCTCTCTCTCTCTCTCTCTCTCTCTCTCTCTCTCTCTCTCTCTCTCTATTTATGGTTAAGTCCACACTGAAAAAATATATATATAGATATAGATATATACACATACATATTTCTCTAACTCATTGTCACAAAGACGGCCGGAGTGGGTGGCATCAGACCAGAGCCAGGAAATAAACAACGAGAGAGGTGGAGTTTGGTGGAGCTGAGCGAATGGTTTCTCTCAGCATTTAATAAATAAACAGAACAGAAAATAAAAAGGTTGTAACAAACAAATTACAGGACTCAGCACATTCGCCAAAACAAAAGAGACAAACAAAACGGACTATTCACACAAACACTGTGAGCTGATTTATTATTATTATTATTATTATTATTCTTATTATTATTTTATTACCTCCGTCTCCAATCCCGTTCTCCACTCACCGAACACACAACCCTGAGTGAGTGAAAACAGGCTGCTTTTATGTAGCTGTACCGAGACTCCACTGCTAATCAATCATTCAATTGGAGTTGTGGTACAACTGCACGTGAATTAATAAAGTGCAATTCCCCATGCTCACATATTATTACATATTACTTGCACATGAAGTGCTGTGCAATCCTCGTGCCTAAATACAAATATACATTTTAAACACTCGTGTTACACAGACCCGTTTATATCCTGTGTACCGATGACTATACACCAACATTAAAACACAACACATAACACAAAATATACACAGAGGCAGGCACTTTGCCAGTACTTTCAGTAAATATATATATATATAATATTATATATATATATATATATATATATATATATATATATATATATATATATATATATAAAACACATGTAGGGGAGATCGGGACAGTTGTAACAGTTTTTACCTCTCGTTCCATTACTCAGAGACCATTTGAGCTGGTTTTAGAAACAACTTACACCTGTCTGTTACCAATTCCCACCTTTTTATGTTTGTAGAGCTGATATACAGACCACAATGGAAGGAGTCTGATGTTACCATTGACCCCATGGCTGGGCAGAGTTGTAACAGTGGTCGGGGTCAAATACAACATTTTGTGAAGAACAAAAAATAAACAACACATTGTATTTAACTCAAAAACTGGATATCTTTATTCAATAAGGTATATATCTTTTATACTCAATGTCCTACAGTGTTTAGAGTTTTGTAACAAGAACATTTTTCATATTTTTTTTAAAATGTATTTTTTTGTATTACTTAGGTTGCTTACTCAAACAATGTCCAACAATGGGTTTTCTTTTGTAACAAGAACAATTTCAAACATTTATATAAAATAATTTTTTATCTACATTTTACTTTCTCACTTGACTCACTTATCGCATATAGAGTTTTGTACTACTGCAGCTGAAAGTATACCTACTTTTTAAACTTCAAACGTTTTGAAAACTGTAGGTCTTTTCAGAACAACAATTTCACTCCCTGACTGTGACATATATATATATATATATATATATATATATATATATATATATATATATATATATATATATAATATATATATATATCTTGCCTCCTTTGGTGCAAGCTTCGTGGGCCAAAAACACACTATACAAATGTCCTCTTCCTCACCGGAAGGATCAGACTTACTTTTTCTGGTGTTTTGTCTTTGCATTTTCTTTTTTTGGCGAGCTTGATTATAGCCTGATGTACTTGTCTCTGGAGAGGTAACCTGAGGTGTGGTTGGAGAGGGGGCCTGTGTTTGGAGAGGTGACTCTGATGCATTTGTGTTTTATTCAGAAGTTGAAGCATCTTTAGCAGGAGAAGGAGGTAAATATATGTTATAAATAAATATGCTCCTAAAATGTTAATTGTAGCCTACTATGATTTCTCAATAAATGAACAGTCTCTGTACAATTAGCATTCAGCAGACTGGACAGCTTTATAAAAATGGCCAGAAATTACAGTTAACAGAACAGTTTGTCCCACCTCAGCTAAGTTATGATTGGACTGCTGAGAGAAAATACAGGGCTTTGATTGGTTGATCGTATCACCAGTCTAACTTTAGGAAAACGTTAACTGCAACTGCCCATCCCTCACCCGTAATACACAGCAACCCATGGAATAGCCAAATAAAGCAATGGGCCACAAGATGGGTGTATGACGTATTTATACAATTCATTTACAGATATGTGGCAACACACAGCAAAGATAACAGGCAGGACCCCCCTCCCCTCTTCATCCTTCTCTCAATCTTCATTTCCATGCTTTGATGGTACACGTTAGATGTCGAAATGCCGGTGGAGCAGTGAAGAACATATACTACTGTATATGTAAACACACTACCGCTGTCCATCATGTCAGTACAGTGATAAAACACATAACTGATCCGCCCATCCGGTGTGTGCATATAGGGGGGTGGGGGGAATATTGGGGTTCTGACTATTGTACATTTGTAGTATTGTACCCAACTCCAGAGTGGACCGTTACTTTGACACTATTTGAGCCAGACGTGCGCCGTTATTGGAACTAGTGCATCGCAATTATTGCGCAGATATTGGTACATTCAGACGAATTAGGTCTTTCCCCCAATTCAAATTGGATTGCGCTATGTGCATATTGAATGTCCACATAGTACATTTGCATCACATGTTTCTATTTACCAATGCATTACCCTATGCTAATAGGACCGTATTAAAGAAACACAAGGAAGGCAGTGTGCTGGACAGAGGTGAATGCATATTTCCCCACTTGTCTGTTGGGCATGGGAATATGCTATAAACGTCACTATGATATGAACGTGTTATATATGTTATGGAAACAAAAAAAAAAGAGGCTTATTGCTTGTATGTTTTTGCTGAAAATTGACTATGGTGATGCAGTATATAGGTTTGTATCACCATCAACTTTAGATAAACTGGACTCGCTATATCATGCCGCCTAAGGGAATGCCCCATGCAACACCGTAGAGCCCACAGAGGGTCTTGCTAAGTTTGCAACATCAAGGAGGTGAAATTGCGCAAATGTCTGACTACCTGTCCATGTAGCAGCATTGCATAACTCATCTAAGGAGGCGCCATGAAGGAAAGCCCACGAAGTTGTCTGGCCCTGGTAGAATGGACCGTAATGTCCCCTGGTAATGGGGAGTCTGTCTGTTCATACGCCAAGCGTATCGCATCTGCCACCCAGGGCGCTAAACGTTGCTTCGATAGTGCCTGACCTCTAGAGCAGGATCCATAGCAGACAAACAGCTGGTTGGACTGTCTCCAGGATGCCTTCCTATCCAGATAACAGCGCAGAGCCTGAACTGGACATAACGTGTGCTGTCTATGATTCTCCTCTGACTCGTGCTGGGGAGGTCTGAAAGTTTCCAAAACCTCTGGTTGGTTAATAATAATATGGACTGAGGATATCACCTTTGGCAAAAAGGATGGATTTGTTCTTAATGTTATCCATGAGTCATTTCCCGTAAAAGCCATGCATGTGTCATCAATGGACAGCACATGAAGCTCCCTTACTTGTCTGGCAGACGTAATGGCTATTAAAAATGCCACCTTCAATGCCATGGGCTCAAATGGGCTCAGTTCTAGATCCCACTTGGGGACCATACTTTTCTTGGGAGGATGAAGCCTCCTACCCTCTTTCAGAAATTGCACTGCCCGGAAATGTGCCCCAGGGGACACCGAGTCAATTTTGTCATGGCACACTAATATTGCTGCCAGATATACCTTCAAAGTGGACAGTGATTTTCCTGCGTGAAACAGGTGTTGTAAGAAGGTTAATATCGTCTCAATAGGGCAGGACACAGGATTGTGACCTTTGGCAAGGCACCAGTCTTGGAAAACTTTCCATTTATATGAGTACTGGGCTGTAATGCTCGGCACCCCAGCAGACTGTAGTGTTTCTACTTACCTATCTGGCAAACCTTATCTGAATAGACGGCTACATTCAACGGCCAGACCTATAGTTGGCTCTGGGCTGGGTTCGGGTGCCATAATAACCCACTTGGCTCAGGAGGTGCATGGTGGGAGCTGCCACTGCTGACCCAACGACATGTCGGAGAGGAGTGCAAACCAGGGGCATCTCGGCCATCTGGGTACAACCAGAAAAACCTGTGCTCTCTCCACCCTGATCCTCTAGTGTCAGGCATAATAATGGTAGTGGAGGGAACGCATACAAGAGCCCCTGTGGCAAGGGGTGAGCTAGCGCGTCTACTCCCAGGGGGCCCCTGTCTCTCTCCATGGAGAACCTAGGGGACAATGAGTGGACTCGGCTGTGGCAAAGAGGTCGACTCGTGCCGGTTGAAACCTCTCCCAAATCTGTTTCACCACTTGAGGATGCAGTCTCCATTCCGAGCTGTCTGGAGCTCTTCTGGACAGGAGGTCTGCTGCCTTATTGTCCACAACGGGGAGCTGAACTGCCCTGATGGAACGCAAGTTTCTGTGCGTCCAGGACAGGAGTCTGTGCGCTGCGTGGTGAAGGCCCGGTGAGCGCAGGGCGCCTTGGTGGTTTATGTAGGCTACCACTATAGTATTGTCCGTCCGGACCAGCATACATTTGTGCACTAATTGCTGGCAAAAATTAGATAACACCAGGTTCACTGCTTGTAGCTCTTAGGCATTTATGTGCGCTCACTGCCAATGTCCCTTCCACTGACCTCTTATTCCATCCCATTCTAGACCTCTCCCCAATCCGGGCGAGGCATCTGTAGTGATCACTTCCCTTCTGTGAGGGGATCCGAGGGGAGGTCCGAGGTGCAGATTGCCAGGACGGAGCCACCACTCCAGTGTCTTCCAGCATTGTCTGGACACTCACACCAGCCGGTACTGATCTCGGACCAGGTGCACCTTGAGCATATTTACCCTCTGCCTTTGCCTGCTTGTCTGCTTTGGGGTGGAGGGCGGTGTTCAGGCCTTTTTGCCCTTGCAGTCTGCAAATGCCACCTTAGGCACTGACGGTAAGCTGGAAGGCGCGAGAATTTGGAAGCAACCTCCGTGGCCTTGTGGGACCTCTCAAGGCTCACATCAATGGTCACCCCAAATGTCTGCCCTGGTGTAATGGGGGTATCCAGTAATGCCACCCTCTTGGTCTTCACAACCTTGGCTTGCGTCAGCCACGAATGCCGGCGAGCAGCCACCATCGCCGCCAGCGACCTCCCTGATGCCTAGCCTAACTCCTCTATTAGGTCAGTCATCGCCTTTGCAACTGCCTGGAGCTCCCCTATGTCTGCCTCTGTGGATCTTTCCTGCAGCCTCTCTGCTAACTGGGTCTGAAAAGCACCAGTATAGCCATGGCATTCCCTGCTCTAACTGACAGCACTGCCGGTGCGTAAGCTTTCCTTAGCATGGCATCCATTGTCCTGTAAGGCTTAGACGGACAGGTTGGGTCCTTTTCCCCCTTGGTGAAGGTGGAACCTTGCACCAATACCGTGACCATGTCCCGAATAGTAGAGAATGTGCCTAGGCCCGATTCTTGGGCTCCTGCAGTGTGCAGCAGAGACTCTGCTGTTCTGGAGGTTGAGGTTGCAGACGTTGGGTTGCTCCAGCAGGAGCGCATCAATTCCAGGAAGTCCTGGCACAAAGGGAGGGCTTGCTGTGGTTGCCCTTTTTTCTGGAGGAAGCGGTTCCCCTTTCCCTCCTGTTCTGCTGGCTAGGGAATGTCCGTGGCTGCAGCTGCACGCTGCATTAGAGCACGGAACTCTGCCCTCCGCAACGCATACGGCAGGGGCAGTAAGGAGCCCTCTGTTGTGACCTGCCCGATGGAAGTGGCTGGGTCCGAGATGTCTAATCTGGACGCCGTGAAGGACAACTCGCCTGGGCTAGGAGGTCTAGGTATGGGGAACAAAACTGTGGAAGTTGGCTCGGCCAAGCTTGGGCGCCTTCGAGGCGACTCTGACGGTGATCGTCTGCACCTGCCTGGGGAAGGGGAGCAGTGGCAACCGCATGTCCCCTGGTGAGCATCCCCTCGAGTGGTACCACCTTGGTGGTGACCATCTCGCCTCCCCTGAGAGGTGTCTGCGCCTCTGTACCAGTGTTGGGGAAGGAGAGGGTGACCAGGTGTGCTGGAGAGCTCTCTGGTCATTGTAGCTGGGGGGGGGGGCCCTAGAGGACCTCTGCGGAGAGCCTTGGACCACTGACCTCATTCTCCCTTGGCTCAGGGATAGAGACTCAACTGGGAATAGGGCTGCTCTCCTGTGCTTAGTTTGTTTACAGAACTTTCTGCACGGAGATCAGTCCATCTCACCTGAATGACGCCAAGGAGAGCACTGTCAATGCCAAGGTCGGTGCTGATGTGTAACGCGGTAGTGCTGGGCTGTAGACAGCTCCGAAGCTAGTCACCGGTGCCAAGTCATTCGGTGCCGGGTTCGGTCAAGGAGAGCGCTTTCGGTGCCGAGCAGTCATGTCGAGTCAATCGGAGCCGACGTCGATGACAATGGGTAGCGTGGTCGGTGCTGGGCTGTAGGCGGCTCTGAAGCAATTCACTGGTGCCGAATCAATCGGTGCCGGGAATAGCACCGAGGAGAGCGTTGTCGATGCTGAGTGGTCGGTGCCGATGTGTAGCTTGGTCGGTGCCGGGCTGTAGACGGCTCAGAAGCTAGTCACCGGTGCCGAGTCAAACGGTTCCAAGGTCGGTGTCGATGGTAGGCGCGGTCGGCGCTGGGCTGTAGGTGGGGCCGAATATGGTTACACCAGTGCCGAGTTAATCGGGGCCGGGTAGACATTGTTTTTCTCTGCCTCAAGTTCGGCAGGAAAACCGCAGTCGATGCCGGGGTATGCAGCCAATTCAGCCGACGTGGTCGCTGAGGGCAAGCGCAGCTGCGCTAGGAGAACCCGAGTCTTGAGAGGGGAGCTAGGCCTGAGCTGTTTTTTTCGGTCACTGTGGCTGATTAAATTGGCATAGAAGATGATGCGACAAGCCCGTGGGGTCTCCTTACAGCACCAGAACAGCTCTGAAGCCTCGTGCAGTGAAAGAAGAGAGTAATGGCGGCTAACCAATCTCCCGAGAGGGATCGAAAAAGCTCTAGTCAATAAACTGACGTGAGAATAAGGTAGCAGCACTCTCATAAATGCTCAGAAGCGTGATTCTACCGTGGAAAAGTGAAAATTTTATGGTAAAAAAACAACAAACTAGCCAAATTCGGGCAAAGAAAGTACAAGGCAATCTGTGACCTGTCTCAGTGAACCGAGAGAGAAAATGGCAATGTGCTACTGTGAAGACATCCCTCTTCAGCAGGAGGTGGGGGGGACTCCTATGTGGTTCCCATGTAGCCAGGGTTGATTGACAATTAATTGTTAATCAACGCCTGGTCACATTTTCACGTGTATCTGGCAGGGATAGGAATTAAACCCTTCCATGCCAACCACCAGAAGAACCAAAAGAACTGTAAACTTACTTTATAAACTAATGATAATCATTGCAATTTAAAATTAATGCAAAATTCATATGTGAAGCCAAATTTGAAAATACATCAAAATTATATCATTGATTACTTTCAATTAATTCTATTCTGTATTCGGTAATTCAGCAGATTAGCGAAATATATTTGTTGGTTATTCTGTTCCTCGCACACTGTTTGAAAATATGCCATTGTTTTACTGTAAAATTAGAATACATAAACAGTTAATATTATTGTATTAATTGTATATTTACATAACTATCTTTATATTTCATTAAATGACATACTTATATTTTCCAGCAAGTTTTTGTTCAAGAAGGGACACACTTGCTTTTTGAATATCCTCATCTTCTTGTGGTAAAAGGTACCTTTTCCTTTTCATTTGAAGCAGTTTTATTTTCTTAAATGCTGAATCATTTACAAAATATTGCAATAGCAGAAAAATGTTTAGAAAAGAGGATTTTTTCGAACCCGCCATCAGTTTTACAACGTACCAACTAAAAATAAATATTTTATTGGAGTAACGGTAACACTTTAGTTTAGTTATCCGTTATAAGTGGTTATAAACAATCTATAAACACATTATTAGCTTTGCTATTAATCATTATAAAATATGATTAGAAATAATGACTGTTATAATACACTTTTGCCATTAGTTTTTCTTTTGCTGTAACACGTTATAAAAAGGTTAGAAGATAGATTATAACAGGACTTATAATGTAATAAGTCATTTGCCCACTAATAACAATATCTTGTGAAAATGTCAAGGTCAATTTATAAAGCTATTATAAAGTATCTCATAAAATGTGTTAATTACACATATTATAAGTATCCAATTATGTAGGTTATTGTATGTTTTATAAGATGACTTTATTACAACTATATATAAATATATTAATCACCCCAAGAACCTTTCATTCACTATTTTAAAGCAAGCCACAGTGCACTTTGGTTCCCTACCTTTATATATAATTTGTTCCTATAGCTGCCAATCTGAAAAGGGTGCTTTTTAAAAATAATTATTATTGATATCTATGAAAAAATACAGCCTTATTTTACCTGTTTTCATACTACTTTTTTTTGATTCAGTGTCTCGGTGTAAATTAAGCATTGCCATTAACAATAATTGTGTTTATAAGAACATAATATTAGAATGACAATGACACATTTTAATAACCCTTAGAAAACACGCCATGGCAAGAAACATTTTTACTTTATTATACAACACAAAGCTTTCCACTGCTAGTATTTTAAGTTATTTTCCAATTAACCATCCAGCCTCGCTAATATCACGCAATTAAAAACTGTCATTAAAAACCTCTTTGGTGAAATATTTTCCTATTAACCTTTAATTACAAAGTCTTTCATTTATAAGATAGTAATACAATATTGTGCAACCCCTTTGAAAACTTCATAGGGCTTGGGTTTGCAAAATTTAGGAGTCCTTAATTTATAACATAACTATGAATTATGTACAGTATATGAGAAATGCTGTCACGTTCCTTATTAAAGTATTGTTTACTCTATTAACAATGTATAAGATACTAATAACATATTTTACAACCCCTAAACTAACGTGATGCAGTATTTTAATATATTACATAATTATAAATGTATATAAAGTATACTTTTTATAAATCAATAAACCATTTTCTGACCCAAATCTAAAGTCATGTATACCTAATGGCAAAATAATCTTTTCTTAAGTGTAACATGTTTTACAATTAAATTTTATGTTTTCAGCAAAGAGGCACCAAAAGTGCTCATGGAATTAAATATTGAAACTATTGTCTATGCAACCTTTCAGTGTTTTTTTGTTTTTTATCACATGTAACTGTGTAGATCTTCCATTGCCCATTCTTTAGCTTGACCGTCAAAATGTATTTATTTTTAAGAAAGAAAGACAACCTGAATGTTTTTTTTTTCTTTTATTATTATTATTATTATTATTATTATTATTATTATTATTATTATTATTATTTAAAACAGTAATACAAACATCAGCTGGAAAATGAGTACTTATTTCAGGACTTTGAAACCTGAATAGCAAAATATGTTGTACTTACAACCTGAAAAAGCACTCACTTATATACATCTTACATTGGCACCTTAATGTATTAAAAAATAAATGTAAGTATGGCTGCCTCCCAAATGTATTGCTCCTTGTTCCTATCTTGCCTCCAGGTTTTCCTTGACTTGGTTCCTTTTCATTCTCATTCATTTTTACCATGAAAAATAATACACAAGACATGCATTAGTATTATTATTTTAATCTCCAATGATTACATTAAAGGGCATGAATTCTATATATCCTAACATTGTTTAAAAAATATGATAGGAGGTTAATAACCAGTACAGTTGAACTACAAAGATGCATACTGTATGTGTGTTTTCAGAATTGCCTCCCAAACCCAGTAAATGTAGTTATCATTGCTTTATAGCCATATCTAGTCTAATCTAGGACCATGGAGCTCTGGGCAACTTACAGGCAGGCCCATAGGTGCCCAGCCAGTCTACAGGGGTCGCTGGTGCACGGTGAGGCGAGCACCCCGGGCGGTGTTCTACCAATTGTGCGCCGCCCCCAGGGAACTCCCATGCATGGTTGGCAATAGAATAGACAGGACTCAAACCGGTGACCTCCAGGCTATAGGGCGATTCCTGCACTCCACGTGGAGTGTCTTTACCAGATGAGCATCTTGGGAGCCCCATCCATGCCTCTGTTTTTGACCAAAATAAAAGATTTTGCACAGATCCATGGACAATATCAGCAGTTCATCAACTCCAGAAGTGTATCCTCCACTACACCAAAATCAGGAAATTCAATGAAGACTGGAACCCCAACCCAGTATCTTGAAAAGGTTTATAGCAATGCTTACTGTATATTTCTTTGTTTTATGAATAGGATTAAGACGCTGCTAACTTTAAAAGTTAGAGTTTTGGCCTAAAACACCTTTTATTTATTTTTGTTTACAGGTAGAAATATACCCAGGTAGTGTGATATTCTGTCATAAACTTGTATGGGCTTTAGCCAACGAATCACACACAACAACATCATTTGTGCGCACTCTTGTGCATCTATTCCCTTTGGCTGTTTTGCTGAAAAATAACATGAGAAGGAGAAGCAAAGACACCATTGAGCTCATACCTGCAACAAAGACCTTAGATGCAACAAAGATTGATGCCATCTACAGTAAGATTTTATTCATTAATCTTTTTTATATTTATAAATGACATTTTAGAGTCTGCTACATTAAAAATGTGACCAACATGTGATTACTTAAAAACACTTAAGTATAAATGTTATTTTAATTGTATTGTAAGGATATGCGCAAAGTGATTTGCGGGTGCAAAACCCCTTACAATGCAGATGTAAATTGTGTTTAGCAGCTGTAAAGTGATTTTAGCAGTCGCTAAAACTACGGCATATCTAAAGAATGGTGTTCACCTGGCTGTCTACACCTGCTATCAAATGTGCAAGTTGCCAACATTAATCCATTAAAGCTATATTGAAATGCAATCAAATGGAGAAAAGATCATGGAACTGGGTGGGATCAATTTACTAAGCGGGTGCAAACATTATAATGTGATACTATAAGGATTTTGCTTTGCTCTTAGGCAATTGCTGACCCTCCAAAAACTTTACACCTCTTCTTACAAGGTGCAAGCCATTGTAGAAGCGAGTAATTTAGAGCTGTATAAAATCACACACCTGCAAAGACCTGTTATTGGCTTCAGGGTGGCTGTTGTGGTACACTTCCTGATACAGCAACACTTGGCTCTTGTTGAGGAGAAGCAAGAACACATTTGGAGGAGGAGAACAAGAATAAGACGACTCTGCATATTCAATTCCAGGATCCATTTGTTTTGGATGCCGGAGGATGTGCTGCAAAAGCATTTTTGTCTCTGCAGGTCATATTACACCTAATAGCTTAACTGAGGGATGAGCTAGACCCCAGTGTCAATTTAGGGACTGCTATCCCTGCCCTTGTGAAAGTGCTGTGATCTCTGCACTACTTAGCCTCTGGTTCCTTTCAGATCACAGTTGGAATGTCTAGAGAGATAGCCCAATCTCCCTTTTCCAGAGTGCGAGGCAAATTACTGTATGTCATGCTGAAAAGTGCAGGTCAATACATATCATTTCCTAAGGACACTAGCATAACTGATATTGGCTGAGGCATTTCCAAACAACTCAACCGCAAGGACTCTCAGCTCCTTCTCAGAAAACTTTTCTTTTCCGTGCACCAAGAGGACTTTGCTGCCCTTTATCTGACTTTTTTGGGGGATTGTATTTTTGTGCCCCACTAATGTCATAGAGTGCCTCCTGCTCTCCGTACTCCTAACCATCACCTCACATATAGGCATAAATGTAAGGATACCTGCAAAGGGAAAATATCTCTTTCAATAAAGCATGATTTTGGAAACTAAACCAAATCATTATGAACGAGATACATTCACTTTCAAATTATTGAGAGGGTTTCCCACCTTCCAAAATAATTTATCTTCAGACAAAATTTATTTAAAAAAAAAAATCCTTTGACCAGTCTACTCAACAATATGTGCTTTGCCTCAAATTGCAATTACATTTTAAATGACAAAAGCTGAAGACAACAAACAGTTGATTTAACCCCTTGTATGACCTGGTCTAGGGAGTTCGGTGTTAATATACCGTATTACTTCAATTTGGCACCGCCCTCATATTGACGCCGCAGTCATATATCAGCTTTATAATAGAGTCCGCCCTAGAATAAACGCCGCTATCAGTAAAGAAACATTAAGGTATTTTTCTCCTCCTACTAAAACACACACAGTAAACAAATATGCATGCAACACTGACTATGTACATAATGCAGCCAAAGAGATGGGAGCCTGAATCTAGCAGGTAAATTACAAACTAATGTACACACATATTAAGCACATTTTAAAATGTCTACGGTAGTACAGTTCTGAAAGTAAACCCAAGATAAACTACGTACAGAACAACAGTCCTTCTGAAGTTCTTATAGGTGGTTTTGTTGTTTTGTTTTTAGTTCAATTGTAATTCCCGTAGTCAATCCCTTACAAATAAAAACATTGTGCTTACTATCTATGAGAAGATTTAGTTTTGGTTTCTCTTGCAGAGAAATTACAAACAAGCAAGCTGCAGTGAGAAAAAAAATAACCGAGTAGGATATATTGTAGTTTTTACAGATATCAAACTGATATTCTGAGGTAATTTTTAGTGTAGAAAGACATCTACGTTACGCTCTTGGATTTAACTGCCACACCAGCATTGTCCCGCCCCTTAACAACCAATACACACTCCTGATTCACTGGTACAGAACTCCCCTGACCTTCCAACTCCCACCTAATAGGCTCTCAGTAACTGTCACTGATAAATGTACTGTAGTCAAAGTAGGTTAGCCACACACGTTGGTTGGCTGCTGCATACAGATGGGCTATTGTATTACAGAAAATAAGCAACCATGATACTTCTAAAATGTCATAAATCATGTAATAAAATATTGCATAGTTTGAAAATCATAGTATTATTAACAAAGGTTGACCTCATATAAAGGCTGTCCTCTTTTAAGAGCCGCAGTCATTTTGATCAATTTAGAATAAACGCCACGGTGCCAAATTGAAGTAATACGGTAATATTATTATTCATGTAGCTGATGTAGTTGATCCATTGTTGTATTTGTCTATCCAATAAATACAGTGCATATATACAATCTAAATTAGTAGATGATGTCTTCAAGTGACTTTTGTCTGCAATGTGGGTGCAAGTTTACAATAAAATTATGAATTTTCCCATTCTACTCTGAATGGCAAGGAAGAAGGTAAGTGAGATGAACCTGGCAGAGTACAACTTTTAGAGCAGGTGTTCAGCCATCAGCTGTGCAAGAAATACCACATGTTCTTTCTTCTTGTGTATGGGTCATGTGCTCTTTTAAATAATATAAATACAAAAAACAGCAACTGCAGTTTACTGAACATCATAATATAATAAATATACCTGACTTTGAAAGGATGAAAATATAACTAGTCAATGCTAATACCAAGCATCAAGATGCAATGCTTTGAACAGTTTGAGCATATTCACTTCATGCTCATTAATATTTAGGCTGTAAAACATGGTGTCTGATCTTCACTTGTTCTGCGTATGCTTGTTCTTCTTTTTAACTACATCTTCTCATCACCTACCAATAACTTCTCTGTCATCTTCCATAAATGTGGTTAAAAAAAAAAAAAAAAAAACTATAAAGTATAAACATACTATGGGTTAGAAGATATTATAACAACTTTGAATGTTCATTTAAGGATTAGATTTACTAGTCATGTGACATTTTTTAATTTGACAAAAATTATCCTTTATTTTTGCTAAAGTCAACTTAAACATTTCACATACTGGATTGTACAGTATATCATTTTTAACCCCCCCCCCCCCGAAATATAAAAATGACAGTAATTAAAATAGTGACCAGGAAACTCTCAGCAAACTTAGATGTTCACAACCGTAAGTCAATCAACAGCTAAAAGGATAGAAACATAATGATATCATCCTTTTAAGTGCATCTCTTTCAGATCGAGATCAAAGCAATGCTCTACAAAGTTTTCAACAGAAATGCAAAATATAACCCTCTGAAGTCTGATTGGAGTGATTGCCATCTATATTATTTTTTATGCACTTGAATTTAATTTATATGTTTCATCCTCTTTATTCTTTTTTTTCCACAGCACAAACCTATTTTTTCTTATTCATTATTAAAAATCCAGCTCTATTTATTATCAGGATACATTTAATGAGCATATAGTGTAACGTTACATTTTCTTTCAGTTTCCTCCATTAAATATTATTAATAACTTACAAGAAATAAACTAATCATTGTTACAGATTTGTCATGTACATCTTATGCATGGAACATACATTTCAATGTGTAGGGTGTTTCTTATAATAAAATACATCATTATGCAGTTTGAGAAGCTCAGCGTCATGGTCTCTCTTTTACAACAAGAGCAAGGTCCCCATCCATGAATATTGTTTTTTACCTGCTAATGCTGAGCTGTGTTAGGGAGTTTTTACGTTTGTTTTGAGCAACAGCTCTTAGATTATGGTATGATCCAAAACAGTGTTTTCTTTTAACATTAGAGATTTTTCGTAGACTACTACCATTATTGATAAGTAGTGAAACCTGTAAGAGACACCATACATTCACTTGTAGTCAGCCTTATCGTGTTCTCTCACAATAATAATTCATGAACCTGTTGGAATTGAATTCGCTTTTGCATGTGACTTGAGGGATTGGTGCTCAAGCCTATATTTTGGCAACCCTGCTGGAAAGGTGATGGCAGGGACGTGCAGTTATGCAATCCAAAATGAATATTATGGAGTCAGTGACGGGAAATATGGAGATTACAGGGATATCAGCATTTGACAGACAATGTGAAGCTCATTAGAAGATGTGGAACCATTATTTGTTTTCACTAAAACCAGTTTTATAGCTGCTTCCCTTTTAAATTTAATCCCTAAACCACATTTCCAAAAGACAAAAAAACCCACAAGCAAATAACCTTATTAAAAACCTTATTAAAAATAATGTCTCATTATCTCCACAGACATAGTGTGGAAACAGGGAGAACAAAATAGCCTTTCACTCCACTTGGGTGCTGTCTCTCCCTTTCTTAAAGAAGATGTTACATTAGAAAATGTAATAAAAGTAGATTAATAACAATGGTCTAGTTAACAAGTCAACATGAAAGCCTATGAAACTAAATAGCCCCTAAATATATTACAAAGAAAAAAAAGAAAAACAAACTTGGATAGTATGTTTGCTCTCTTACTAGTCCTGGGATCTTTTGGTTCTTTACTTGTATGTCCTACTTTAAGTTAGAATATGTATGGCTGTCTTTTTGCAGACAGATCAACAGTATAGACAGATAGATAGATAGATAGATAGATAGATAGATAGATAGATAGATAGATAGATAGATAGATAGATAGATAGATAGATAGATAGATAGATAGATAGATAGATAGAGTTAATTTGTTGTGTAACATTTCCAAAAAAAATTGATACAGACTGTTAAGCTGCTATCATTTGGAGATAAACCTGGTCATCTTTTTCTTTAGGCTATGGAAACCTTTTTTTAAATGGGTTTACCCTTTTCCACGCTTCGTTAAACAAAACGCACAGCTATTTTACGGCTGCTTGCTAATCCCAAGAAGGACCTGACAGGTAAATGAAAGGATGTCAGTCAACGTTGTGTCCTGGTCAGATTGGGTAATAAAAGAGTAGAATCTGAAAGCCAGCTCCAGACATGAAATCAATGGGCCACACAAAAAAAGCAGGTTTAATAAGTCCAGCTATGATGCAGGGAAGAGTGGTGTGGGAGTTTAATTCTCCTGACAAATTGTAACACCACTATTACTAGTATGTCATAAAAGGTATTTACATTAACAAGATGATGGTAAAGTAAGCCATTTAGTCTTTTTTCTTAAAGCCTCTCAGGCTAGTCAATATTTGCAGAAGGTGAGGAAAAGGAAACCTTTTCCACACATGCTAAGAACGGCTGAGCAATAGCACCAATTATTCATTTGAAATCTAAGCTTGTTTGTGAAATCATAAATGATATACCATTTTCTTGAAAGGTAATTTAATTATTGATTGAAAGTAAACCTTTAGGGTGACTTGTACAGGAAAGTGGGGATAATGTAATAGATCCATCATTATTAATGGTACGGTATATTTAAGCATGCATTAACTACATTTATTAACGTAAAAAGCACTTGTTCAAAAAGTGCAAAGCTGTTTCTTTTATTAATATTCTATGAAGCAGTTACATTTCTGTGCCTAAATGAGATGATATTGCATTTAACATATTTTATACTAATATTTCAGATCTTTAGATTTATAAGTTTATTTATGTGTCTTGGGGTGGCACTTACTGGGATTTTAGAGTTTTAGAGTAGAGTAAACACATAAAATGTTCACAGGATTGACAACCCTTTAATGGGGACTGGAAAAGTTCCCTCTTTAATATTTTGTTGGGAAAATATAATCATAAATTATAGTGTATTTTGAAGGTATTATAATGTGGAAGCTTGCCACATTATTAGGACCTGTCTACCAGACTGGATTTGTCACTGCCCTGGTGTAGGACATATTCTACTGCTATACCCTTGCTTAGTCTGCAAGACAAAATTAATGCTGGTTATTTACTGCACTTAAGCATCTCTGCAGATCAAGTACACCCAAGAGTGAGATGGCTACTTTCAAGATGATAATGCACATCCACCATACAATAATTCTTTGTTAATGGGTTGAGAAGCATGAGACTTCAAGCATCTTCCATGGCTACCACAATCCCCAGATCTCAATCAAATTAAGTATATTTGGAATAGCTTGAACAAGACATTTGTCACAATCCTTTGCCTGACTCTGCACCAATTGCATGACATGCCTCAAGACAGCCACTTTATGGAGTCTCTGCGACATCATGTCCAGGCTGTGATAAAGTGGCCTAACCTGATATTAGGTACAGCTCCTAATAAAGTGTATAGTTGTAATAAAACATGTTATTAATATATGGACCACAAAATAAAAACTCAATTGTTCAATATCTTCTTGTCTTTCACTGAAAAACACAATATCCCTTCAAGGGATCTATCAAAACATGCTTTTTTATACATCTATACTATGTATATAAATATAATAAAAACATGCATTTATTAAATACAGAAATAACATGCATATAAAAGGAATTACACACCTATTTCAGATGCTGCTTTTACAGAATTTCCATTAGAACCAAATTGGGAAGAATGGAAAAAAAATGTCCCACAACTTTTTATATGTACTCGAATGTGCTGTTGTACTTAGAGTAGAAACATTTTGCTGTACTTCTCTTCCTAGATCTCACTAACTTGAAGTATTGCTATGCAAACATTTTCTGATTTTACCTAAACAAAACAATGAAATATCTATGAAAACATATACGTGTAGGTTTACGTGACACAGCATTATTTTTTAAATTATAATTCAGGTTCAATTGAAGTTGAGCATTCTGGCCAATTGAAGTTGAGCATTCTGCCATTAACCCTTTGCAGACCAAGTCCAACATTACAATTTTCCCTTTCCCGTCCAATGTCAGACTTTGTCCGACATCATCAAAAAGACATCAAGCACAGGTCTCTAGTTGTTTTTTCTCCGGAAAAAGCAGAGAAAACCTTTCAATGGCCGAGTGAGACCGATAGGAGCTGAATGAAACCGAAAAAAGGGCGTATCTCATAGCCCCATCCACTACAAAGACAACACAAGCATAAAGGAGGTAGCTGCTTCTGCATCCAGCGTTCAAAGAATATCACAGACATTTGCAGAGATTTTTGGAGATGTTATAGTAATAAAATAATGACTTGGATTGTATTATTGAGGAGTTTGGTGATAAAATGAATGATCAGGAGAGGACTTATCAGTATGCACGTCTATAAATGTGAAAAATAGTGAACAAGGGGTGGGGCTTGTCTGTAGATACAATACTGAGTGTCCTTTTGTGATTCAATGCTTTTAAAACCTGTTTTAGTCCAAAAAAAAATTAATTAAACAGCATGTGTAAAATAAACAGTGCATGTGAAAATAAATTGGACCAGATGCACCTGACAAGCTCTGAATAAATGTACTGCAAAGGGTTAACGGCATACGTTTCATCAAAGTATCAGCTTTTTCCAAGACCTAAGCATCTTATTAGGCATTTTAAACAGATTCAGCTAGGAGTTTGATTGACATTCCTAATGACCTGTTGTTTCATAGAGACAGCACTGGAATAAGAATGCTGATTTTATTTCCACAAACAGCTCTGGATATAAACAGGATATAACTACTAACTATCAAATTGCTTTTGAGATACTGTAGCACAATAAACATATTCATTATGGGAATTTAGGGAAAATGGAAAACTAAACAGAACACAACCTTACTCAGTATTTTTGTGTGTTGTGGGTTCCGTTTAACTTTAGAGTGTTTGCCTAACAAGGTATAATACCTAACTCTAGGTTCACAAATGATTATGCTCAAAGATCTATTAATAGCCAGTGGGTAGGTGTTATGAAGGCGTATACATTCTTTAGATCAAACCAGTAAGACTTTAAAAATGCTAAGATTAAAAGACCTTCATAGAAACAAACTTCTATCATCCATACAAGAAATGTAGATAAATATGAACATAATACTGTACTCATATTTTATGGTGTGGTATGGTGTAGCAATCTCCTAATGATCCCATTAAGAAAAAAACGAGTCTGTGCTGGTCTTGCTAGTACCAGACATTAACCCATGAAGGTGTAGGAATGCTTTTCATTTGTATAACGTTTGAATGAAATGTAAGTAAGCTTGTTAAGATTAGAACTTGAAAATTGCAGAATAGTATAGAGAAATAAAGATGAACTTACATGTGTCATGCTAAAAGCACAGTTTTGATTTTCTGTTTTACGCTGGCTTACAATAATAAGTAGGTCACAATATTATGGGAATTTATTTCTGAAATAGGGTGTTATGACAGCTCTGCTAGGAAGGTTGCAATGTACCAAGAAATGTATTTATGAGAAAGGATTGAACTTAACTGTGATAAATACCAGTTAAATACCAAGAAAGGACAGGCAATCACATTGTATTTGAAAGAAATGTATTTATGAGAAAGGATTGAACTTAAGGTTTATATATAATTCTGTACATCTTGACCACTATACATTATGTTTGTTGTCGGTAAAATAAAGTGGTCTTTTTCTATTTTGCATGCTGAAATATTATTTAATCCTGATTACTTTATATTACTCTTTTGACTGTAATCTAGTATGTCATGGTAGAATATAATTTGATATCAAATTACTGTTCATCATACTTCTGATTGTACTGGACCTGTTAGATATCAAATTTGAGATATCACCTGCAGAATTTCACTTAAACACTCAGCCAGTGTATACATATCGTTTGTAATAAACAAAGTAATTGATGCTTATTCACACAATGTGTCATTCTGATTGTCTGCCTTTTACTGCAGTTGTTTATGAGTTCTATAAGTATGATATTTGTTAAAGGTGTTTAAAAAAAAAAAAGTATGTGTAAGCTGCTGCTGCTTCCGGAACCTAAATCCCTTCTTGTGATGTAATTCAATAAGACAGTTTCTCTACAGTATGCACAGTACTTCTGTAGTTGAAATACAGTATTTGCTTATACAGAATTAACATAAAAAAGTTAACCAAAATATTGTCAGAACAAAAAAAAAACTTGACCACTAATAATGTTATAACTAATAAGTGATAAAAATGTGAGTTTTAAAGCAGCAGCACTCTTTTAATATAATCTCGAACAGTTAAATTGCCCACCCCAAAAGAGGTGGGTCATTAAAATGGGATGATGTTTACTGCTAAACAAATAATACTATACACAACTGAAAACATTCAGACAAGGTTTATTTATTCTTTTGTTTTTTTAGTTTAATTTGCATTTTCACAAAAGAGGCTTTGATTGATTCATTTGTAAAGATATTTGATCATCTGTAATTGAAGCCAATACAAAACCTGAGTGATATTTTCATTTTACAATTGGATGCTGCATACTACTGCATTAAGGTACTTTGAAATTTTTAGGATACCATTTAAAAATGCCTCATTCTTTTACATGAGAAATATGTAATATTAATAAATAACAATAGGTTGCAATGATTTATTGTTTAAAACGCCAAGGGCCGACTTCACAAAGTCTTACGACATGTTAAAACTGTCTTGTATCATCTTAACAAATTTTGCGGCACTGACTTATTCACAACCCCCCCGTCAGTGCCAAATTGTCTGACCCAACCTTTGGGAAATGTTGGCATCTAACTCTGAAGGCTTCTTAAAAACATACACACACATGATAATGCAGATAAGGCAGGCTTTTCAAAAGCTTGTAAATGGTAACTCCAGTGTTAATCAACAAATCATTATGCAGCATTCATTTTGGCATTTTCAAGAGGTCGTTATGCCTATCTCATTATTAATAATCATGCTAATGTGATTTATGAAATTAAGTTGATTTACAAAATAATGATAATATCTTAACGAGCAGTGGGCTGACTTTTCAAAAACCAGTGTTATTGTATCGAACTCATGGTATAGTAACGAGAGCTTTAGTATTTTAAATGATTTTCAAACAAAACGTGTCAATTAAATCAATCCGTTAATGCTTTGAAATTGAATCGATGAGGTTGTTATTGGATAAAATATGGAAAAAATAATGGGAATGTCTATTTTGTGTATAATTTGTAAACTTCATTTAAAATTGTATTTTTTGTCATGCATAATGTACATTTATTTAGATAACTACACATTACAATGCTGATTTATGATTATCTGGTGTGTGGGTAAAAATCTTATGGCACAGATTTAAAAAAAACATGTCATTTCTTTTTTGGATGGGGAGGAAGGGGTAAGTCTTCTACGTATATTGGTTGGAATTTATTTTCTTATGTTGACATCTAGAGTCATATGTGGTTTTCACGATCACGTCGCCTTAAGTTTTAGCCAAAATTGTAGATATTTATTACTGTCATAGCCTTATCTTTTCACCTATTGATTCGCCCTATTGCCACTGTACTTTATGCATCCATGCATCCCTTCCTGCGATGTCATCGGGCATTGTGTTCGGGTCTTAAGATTACAAATTGTTAAAACAAGTGAACAAATCTCATTCATAATCACAAGTATAAAAGTCTGAAATATTCCCATAACTGCAAATATTTAATTAGCTCTGTATTGTCGACACTATTGTCTGTTACATTTTTATTTCAAGGTGAGTTATATGGTCTTTTGTTAATTAAAACCCTCCTTTTCCAATTGCAAATTAACTCATAATTTATTTAACTGTCATAAATAAATTATGACAGTTAACAAGGATTTGCTTTTAAATTCCCATGCAACAAAAGAAATAGGGCTCTATTAATCAAAGTGTCGGTCCCAAAATGTATTATTAAGGAGGGTTTTCCAACTGTTTGTGATTCATCAAAGTCTTATTTCATGTTTCCGACTGTCCTGTGACTTCACTCAAAAAAGCAAAATATTATCCGAATCTGAAAACTCGCTAAAATCACCTCTTTTCTAATTAGAACATCATTGAATGCAGTAGTCGTAAAAAGGAAGTGATTCATCACGTGGTTTTGGAAGATATACAACATTTTTTTTCAGTTGGTGTTAAGGTGAAAGTTCATCTCATCTAAAATAATAAAACATAGAGGGGGCCCTAGCGTTGGCAAATGATGCAAATGCAAACACGTTCCTTGTAGGGCTGACAGCTAATTTAGTTGTAGAATGCTCCGCTGCAATCCAGGACAATAGGGCTCAACAAATTCAAAGACCTCTGAGATGTCAGTGAACCCGTACAATGATTTTTCGTTCCTTTGCATGCCCGATGAAGATATAAAAAGAAGATACAGGCTTGACACAGCAGCAATATAGTATATGATCTCTGTGAAAAATTAAGGCACGATTTTCAAAGGCAGACTGCTATAAACCGTGCCTTGCCTGTGTACATTAAAATCCAAATGGCACTAGGTTTGTATGCACCTGGATCATTCCAGAGACCCGATGATGATCAGTTTGGAGTGAGTCGGCTTACCATGTCACATATGCTTTAGAATGGCTGGAAAATACATGGTGAGAAGGGCTGGAAAATACATTTCCTTCCCCAAAACACAGCAACAACAGCAAAAAACAAAAATTGTAAACATTAGCTCATTCCCCTCAGTCTTGGGGGCAATAGACTGCACACACGTGGCATTATGCACACCTTTAATAAATCGCAACGGTTACGCTTCAATTAACGTTAAAGTTGTATGTGATGCCACTTCTCAAAGGTAATAATGAGAGAGTCCAGCATATTCTGTATTTTTGAGGAAGACCAGCATCCTGATGGTGTTTTACAAGGTAGGTGGTTTACCCATTGATTTCTGTTCTTCTGTTGTTAAAATAATAATAAAAAAGATATTTAATTAAATATTTCCAAATCTCCAATACTTGTATGAATTCATATTACATTTGTATTGAATATTTGTCTGAACTCTTTAATTTCTCAAAAAAATATTTTCTAGTCAGGAAGACATCCAATTACAAAGCAGTCCTTAGGTCTTTAATAATCAGAGACAATCATTTAAAATTAAACATATGTTTTAATTAAAATGTGGCATAATCTTTTTTTTTTTTTTTTACTTTGAACAGGTGTTCTTCTGCTTTTTCACTTCATGGCCACTTGTTTGGGGGAACCTTTTGAAGCAGAAGGTGAAAGGGGCACAACCAAGGGAGTAGCGGGCACAGAAAAAGCACAAGGTGTGTGTGGGGGGGGGGGGGGGGGGTGCAGGAGATTGCATAGCAAGGGGAAATACAGGAGGAGCTTCTTGTATACACAATGGCATTCTTTCCACCACAGCCTCCAGACACGACGTGGCAAACTATTAGAGACATGTGCCTGTCTTGGCTTTGTAGGTGGGGCAGCAGCTGTTGACTGGACTCCTGCTGTCCCTTCTGAAAGGTAGCCAATAGCTCCATGACAGTGTTCACAGTTGATAGTGGTGAAGCCAGTTGTCAGCCAGGTTTTCTTGATGGGGTGGTGTGAAGACCTGCTTGGAATCAGTTTGCTGCAAAATTTATAGTGGTTCTACGGATAAAGAAAAAATAACATTGTGTATAAATTAACAATTGGTTTAAGCACTCAAAAGTTTCCCAAAGTTATTTATCAGTAGTCAGAAACCTTATCAAAGACAGCTAGTACATCTTATGCAAGATAACTACTAACAGGTCACACCAAATACTACATTTTTGATTGTACTTTTATTTTTGACTTAATAATAAATAACACACCTACCTTCCACTCCAATCTCTGGTCCTCCAAGCCCCTCCAGATCATGCACATCCCAGGTGGCAAAGATCCGTTCTTCACAGGAGGTCAGTGGAGAGCAGGGCTGGGTTCCACCCTCTGTACCCTGGTTCCCCTGCCTCAATTTGGAATATTTTATTTTGACCTTTTCTCTTATGTCATAAGAACGTAAGAACATAAGAAACATTACAAACGAGAGGAGGCCATTTGGCCCATCTTGCTCGTTTGGTTGTTAGTAGCTTATTGATTCTAGAGTCTCATCAAGCAGCTTCTTGAAGGATCCCGTGGTGTCAGCTTCAACATTACTGAGGAGTTGGTTTCAGATCTGGACTCCTGCTGTCCCTTCTGAAAGGTAGCCAATAGCTCACAATTCTCTGTGTAAAAAAAGTGCCTCCTTTTTTCTGTTCTGAATGCCCCTTTATTTAATTTCCACTTGTGACCCCTACTCCTTGTTTCTTTTTTCATGTCGAAAAAGTCGCGAGGTGACCAGAATTGAACACAGTTTTCTAGATGAGGTCTTACTAATGCATTGTAAAGTTTTAATATTACTTCACTTGATTTAAATTCAACACTTTTTTATAGTTTCCCCACATTGTCTAAATCAGGGGTTCCCAATGTTTTGGTGATGGAGGTCCAATTTCCAGAGGTTGCATGGGATGGGGGTGGGTGGGGGGATGGGTGGGGGGGGGGGGGGGGGGATGGGGGATGGGGGATGGGGGATGGGGGATGGGGGGGGGGGGGGGCGCACAAGAAAATGTACCACTCATGAACCCGAAATATGCCCCAAATCATACCTTTTTTACTTTCTATACATTTTTGTATTTAGATTAAGAATGTATATTACTACCACTGCAACACCAGCAGCTTTGACATGTATTTGTATTTTATCCTGTGTCTTGGTGCCACAACAGGCTTAGATTTGAGCACCAATATCATGCTGTCACATCTTACATTGTCCTGGTCACAACAATTAAAGAAGATAATACCGAAATAGATACTCTTCAAACTATACCAATTAAACTACTTTCTTCAGTAGTGAGGCAGAATGCATCTTGACTTGTACAGCTAACCACTTCACTAAGAGCTGAATGTATGTACAGTGAACTCTGCTTAATTCGAATTTCTGGGGACCATACAAATAGTTTGAGATGTGCATAGTTCAAATTAAACAAATTATGTAAATTGCCCCATGGTGTGGACAATTACAGCTATTTCCATAGTAAGTGTGCAGAAATAAAACACAGACATTACTGTATTTTACCTTGATGTTTTTATTTATTTATTTATTTCTGAAATCAACAAAATAATCACACATTTCTATTTAAAGTGCAGCATTAATTATTCAGAAATTATCTGCCATTACATTGGCGCTTTTTATGCAATTACATACAATTTCACCACATTTGTGTATTGCATACAATTTCACTCAGATATTTCTGAGTCAACATAAACTCCTAGGTTTTTCTCATAGATTCCTTCTTCAATTTCAGTATCTCCCATATGTTATTTATAATGCACATGTTTATTGCCTGTATGCAGTACCTTACACTTTTCTCTATTAAATGTCATTTGCCATGTGTCTGCCCAATTCTGAATGCTGTATACATCATTTTGGATGACCTTTGCTGCTGCATCATTGTTTGCCACTCCTCCTATTTTTGTGTCATCTGCAAATTTAACAAGTTTGTTGTGTGCCAGAAACTAAGTCATTAAAGTAGATTAGGAATGGCAGAGGACCTAATACTGATCCCTGTGGTACACCACTGGTTGCCTTGCTCCATTTTGAAGTTTCTCCTCTAACCAGTACTTTCTGTTTTCTACATGTTAACCACCCCCTAATCCATGTACATGCGTTTACTTGAATCCCTACTGCGTTCAGTTTGAGAATTAATCTTTTATGCAGGACTTGATTAAGTACCTCTTTTGCACATCTGAACGTGTCCTTATTATGGTGGACCCAAGTGAATTTTTTTTTTTGGGGGTTATTTGGTCCCAAACTTGGTTTCTAACAGAAATAATTTTCTTTTGTGGACCAAATAACACATTCTTGTCCATCAGGACCTCCTCCACAAGAAGTTATGGGTTATGCGACGCTGTTATGGGAAAAAGAACTTGGCTTGTTCTTTTGGAATTGTGCAGATGACTCCCCAGCCCCCCTCTCCCCTTCAGCTGTAGAGCCAGCAGCAATGTGCTGACATTCTGAATGCTGTACATTGGTGATGGACTATAAGAAGAAACAAAAAACATAGATACATATATACTGAAGGGTTAAAATAAATATTAGTTAACACTAGAAGCCCTTCTTCATTTTGGCGGTTTTTGATTTTAAAATGTAATTTTCTCCATGGGGCTGCGCATTCATGTACCTTTCTGTCCGTATGTATTCAATATCTCACAAAGCATGAAATGCGGGAGTGCAGAAATAAAAGAGATATATTACATTATACATAAAAGCCCCGGGAGCAGTCACATTGACGGCCACACAGAAAACAATTGTATTTTGATTATACAGAACGGTATTCTACTTTATTATTTTTATTTACCAGTCTGCAATGTGTTTAGCTGTAATCAGATTAGTCTCTACTCTCTGTCTGAGTGAATGACTGATAGTCTATTGTTTTTTCAATCAGTCTTTTGAAAGGCTGGCGCCTCAGTCAATTAGCATCGGGACTAGTGAAAATAAATACCAGAGGCCGTGGAGTTATACAACAAAATATGGTGTTGATGTTTTGGATCAGATGGCATGGAAGTATTCCTTGAAAGCTGGCTCCCGACAGGCACTTTACAAAGAATGTATTATAATTCAGCTTTATAAATATGTATGTATGTAAACCAATGTCTGTTCAGATGTTAATTTACATTTTCTTGTTTTGATTTGTAAAATAAATGTGCATATAGTGTGTGTGTGTGTATGTGTGTATATGTTGAAGTCAGCACTTTACAAGGACATCACACTTTGGCTGTGTGCAGAGAACATCTTGTGTGTACCGAGAACATCTTATGATACTTTGTTTCCTTTTAAGATGAATATATATTCTACTGCACGCACACACCATTTTGTCTTGTTTGTGCATTACTATAAAAAGCTGTACCTTGTAGCTAGGGTGGGCATCTGGACTGGAGGCTGAGCAGACAGTGAAAAGACTGTAAAACTGCAAATACAAGTAGTTTGGCGCAAGGAAGACATAAAGTATAGATGTCAACAAGTCTCAACTGCAACAATAAGCCAATGGACAAAAGGACCAAACATAAATCTCAAAGATCTGTGAGTTAAAAAGGCAAGACACACAAATGAGCTCATGCAAGTGGCTACTCAGCAGAGTGAAAAGACTATAACTATCCAAGCAAAACTAAACATTTTGCGCTCCACATCAAATGCTAAACAAGGTGCTGTCACTCTGCTAAGCAAAGCTGCAACACCGGGACTCTGCTTAAAACTGCAAGCAAGTCACTACCACAAGCAACGAGACTGAGGCCTGTCACAAAACTTGCAGCGACTGTTATCAGACAAACCAGTCTGGGTTTGCTGTATACCTAAAACCACAGTATCCAAAATAAACTGTGCCCTGCTAGAACAGAGCGGATGGGCTCCAACGTGGGATTGACGACTTCATTGCTGAGAGGAGAGCCTTTTGTATTGGACACCTCAACAGATTGAGTTTCCAAACCAGCAGGCCAAAAGTCTAAGCTTCAAGGAACCGTTGAGTATAAATCCAGTTGTATTTCCCTTTCATGGTGCTAAATTAATTAATTGTAACACATTCACATTGAACTGTTAATTATTTAGTTTGCACACATTGCATGTGAAATCATTTTTAGTGAAACTTGATGAAGTAACTATAAGTCAGGGGTGTCAAACTCAGTTCCTGTTGGGCCACAGTGCCCTCTTCTTTTCATTCCACCCGTGCTCTCAGTTACTTAATCGGTCTAATGATTTGATTAATTGGTCAAATGTAACACTTCTCTGCAGGTCTCAGAATGTTTCATAAGTCATGCACCTTGAATCAAGTGCATTTTTTAAATGAACTATAAAATACCTTGAAAAATATGAAATATGTCCAATTGAACAAATAATTCGATCAATTATGTTAATTGAGAGCTTAAGTTGGAATGAAAACCAGAAGACCCTGCGGCCCTCGAGGACTGGAGCCTGACACCCCTGCTATAAGTAATCTACCTCATATAGTTGAATGAAGCATTTCTTTAAAAGTAAACTTGCCATATCCTTAATCTATATACCATTAATAAGCTTAATGTGATAAACTCTAATATTGTCTGCATCATTGCAGTTGAGGCTGGGTGTGTGTGTGTGTGTGTGTGAGCAATTTACTAGCTACATCACAGCTTGCTGGAGCTGCTGCAGTGGTTGCTTTGTGGGTGAGGAGACAGGCAGTGTCATATTTCAATTGCCTGCTAGCCAGCATGATTGCAGTGAGAGTTTTGAATTGTGTTTTGTGCTTAGAGACTAAGATTTATTTTCTGACTTTTCTGATTTCTGTTTAATTTTTGTGTACTTAATAAAATACTACTGTTGAGTAAACATTCCTTGTGTCTACGCGTGAATGTGTGTTCATAGTAAATCCTCAATCTTTGTAACACGTCAATTAAATATTATTAATAAGAGAACTAATCAACCCAGATAAACATTAAATTATCAATTATTGAATTGCTCCTACAGAGATTTGTTTGCTGGTTTTAACAATTTGTAACCTTAAGTCTGGAACACACTGCCCGATGACATCGCAGGAAGTGATGCATGGACTTATTTTGTGCACAGCCTTCTTCAACTCATACCAAAGATTCTCAACTGGATTTAGATCGGGACTTTGACATTCCAGAATCTTTAACCATTCTGAAGTTAATTTTGATGTGCACTTTGGATCGTTGTAGCATTGGAACAACCAGTTGCGCTTTAAACCAAGTTTTATAGTGGAAGGTTTCAGATGATTGGCCAATATCTTTTGGTATGCTATGGAATCCATTTTACCATGTATTGGAACAAAATTTTCTGTGCCATTAGAGGAAAAACAGCCCTATATAAGGATATTACCGCCTCCATGCTTGACAGTAGGTATGGTGCTCTTTTCTTTGTACGTCTCACCAGTCTTTCACCAAATGTAATGACTATCAGCGTGACCAAATAGCTCGACTTTTGTTTTATCACTTCACAGAACCTTTGACCAGAACTCATATCCATCATTCAAATGCCATTTTGCAAATTTAAGTGATTGTCCTTGTGATGTTTTCCTAAGAGTGGCTTTTTCCTTGGCCTGCGACCATTGAGACCCTCACGATGCAATACTCAGCCTATGCTTGAAATGGAAACCCCAGTCCCACTTGCAGCCAGTTCACTTTGAATATCTTTGGCAGTCAATCTCAGAGTGTTATTAACCTTCCTCACAATTCCTCTACTTGTTCTTGGTGAAAAAACCTTCTTTCTCCCAGACTGAGGGAGTGGTGTGACATTAGTCTTGTACTTCTTGATAATAGAAACAATAGTTGAAATTGGATACTCAAATGCTTGGAAATCTTCTTGTATCCTCCAGCTTCATGACAATAAATAATTTTCTGCCTAAGGTCTTCAGATAGCTCTGTACTTTTTCCCATATTGACTTATTGGTAATGACAGCAATCATCCTATGTCTAACCCTTTTATACTCTCTAAGAATGTTCACCTACAATCCAACATTTCTAGACTTTTCTAGAATTAGGTTCTGCATTATTATACTGAAATTTCTAGCACAGTGTAAACAATACTATCATAGCATCAAAGGGTATGAATACTTTTGAATTAGCATTTTTGGAGTTTTGAATAAAAAAAAAAATGCTGAAATAAATAATTGAAGACATCTATTTCTTGGAACTTTTTTTTTTGTAAATTATTTTTCCAAAACATTTTGTTTTCATGAAAAAAGAAACACTGTCTTCTTTCATTATACATGTGAGTTAAGGCAGAGTGTACCAAACAAACCTTGAAACACAAGTTATATTTGTTTAAAAGCCAGCAACTGGATTACTTACCACAGGTTTGTACAAAGTACTGTTGTTTACTGAAAATGCCATTGTAAGGCGAATGGAGACTGATTAAATGTTCACGGTTTTAAAAAGGGGAAGTTGCACTATGTGCAGGACTGCCTTTTAATTGCCCCCTTGTGTATTAACGCTGTGAAGGACACTGAGTTTAAAAATAGCAGCACTGTTTACTACACAGACAGGAATTACCGTCTGCACATTATTACACACAGTGGTTTTGCATTAGGCCCACAGTGTGTCTTTCAGTTTGATTACTGCCGCTCATTGGAGTGGAATATACAACGTATACACAGACTTGTGAATATTTAAGGCCTCAGCCACAAAGTACAAAAGGCTGAGAGAAAGAGAGAAGCCTGGTCTCAAAGTGTAAACGTGGAAACTAAAAACAGTGTCATCAGTTTTAGCAAAACTGTCTTTTATTTGGTCTACAGAGTTGTTCAATGGACAAAAAAAAAAAAAACACAACAAAAAAAATAACCAAAAACAAAAAACCTACAACAAAGAGAATGGGTTCCACCAAGTTCCAGAAGGGTCAGTGGTGACCATCCAGCATTGCAATTCCTCTTCAATCCAGGATGGGCAGCACTGGACCGGTGCTGACGTGTTCACCTACCAAACCAACATGCTTAGCTGGGTGTGTCCTGACACAGCAGTACCCTCAAGAGGACACTTTTTGGAAAGCTGCCAAAGAATGGAGAGATCAGCATTAAAAGCAAACCCAGTTCAAATACAGTTTGAATTCCTTTCTTTCTTACTTCCTTATTGTCCCGCACTTCTAGATATTTTGAGAAATAGTTGATGATCAGGAGATAAAGCCAATCCTTGAGGTCAAATATGCCCGCTGCTACTTTGTGCCATGGCAGTTCCGGGATTTCATGTGACCACAACGGCTCTTTTTGGTTCTTGGTGGGATACTGGTGACAGGTGGCACAAGCTTCAATCATCTGTTCTATTTCCTTAGCCATCCCTGGCCAGTACATGTGTGCAAGATATCATTTTTCAGCGTTGCTGGTCTGGCACTGCGAAGAATTATTATCCTGTCTCCTTTCATCATTATGCCTTGCTTTACGGCAGTGGCGTGCCTAATAGGCCAGTATTGATGAAGTCTGAGGTCAAGCTGTTTTTTTCTTACAGGCCAGCCTCTGTTATGCACCGCCAGCAATGCTTGCAAGATTTCGTCTTTCTATGTTGCTTCCTGTAGCTGACTTAACATCTCTGAGCTTGGCTATGGCTTCCATGGCATAAACTACTTTCTCTTCTGTGAGCTCATCGCTGTGTTTAGGGGCCTGACCAACAATAGTGCGAGACCGTGTGTCCGCAATGAGCATGTCTTTCCCAAGGGTGTATGAAATCCGTAAATCATAGCGCTGCAGGTGAAGCAGCATTATCTGCAGCTTATGATCAGATTGAACAATCACCAGCGTTTCACAATTATATTGATGGAACTTTTTCACTGGGAAGACAATGGCTAGTAGTTCCTTTTCAATTAGAGCATAACTTTGTTCTGAATCTGACAAAGCTTGCGATGCATAAGCAAATGGCCTTTCTTCCTGCGAGAGACATGCTCCAAGATCGTCTTTAATGGCATTCGCCTGTGTGGTGATTTGCTTGGCTGGATCGAAGAAGTTGAGTACAGGAGCATGATAGCTCTTTTTTATCATCAGGAGGTGGCATGCTTGTGATTGCCTGCACTTTTCCAGCATCATGCTGTACTCCATTAGGGGTGAAGACATGTCCTATGTATTTGACGACATTCACCTTTTTTGTCTTTATTGAACTTGACATTGATTTTCTGCTCCCTCTCCATCACCTTGTTTAGGACGTCAGCATGCTCCTGTTCTGTAGATGCAGCAATGATCATCTTGTCGGCGATGATATAAACACCCTTAATGTCACCGAATGGCTCACAGTTTTTCTGCTGAAAGACTTGATGCCAAATGGCACACGTTTGAATCTGTACCGTCCCTATGGTGTGTTCAATTTTGACAGTGCAGACGATTATTTGTCTAATCTTATCTGCCAGTAGCCATCCTTTTCATCCAGGATGGTGAACATTTTCTTACCTGCCAGCTTGCACAGAACATCCTCTGGTGTGGGGATCGAGTAATGTTGGCATCTTATCGCTTTGTTCAGCTCAAGGGGATCAAAGCATACCTGTAGTGTGCCATTTTTCTTTTCTGTTAAGACGAGATTGTTCACCCATGCAGTGGGTTCTTGAACTGGAGCTATGACATCTGCTTCCAATAGCTTCTGCAGTGTAATTTTCAGTCTGTCTACAGCAAATGGAATATTCTTGCATCCATGTGTGACAGGTGTTACAGCAGGGTCTACTTGCATGTGGTGCACTCCAGGAAACTGTCCTAGACCCTCAAAGGCTGTGGGGAATTTGGACACTAAGTCCTCTTTAGTAGCTGGAGCTTTCACATTTAGCTGCTCAATTATTTTTACTAATTTCAGATCCACCCATGCCTCTCTGCAAGAATTGGAGTTGCTGAGTGCTTGGTTATGAAGAACTGCAGACTCAGGCTTCAGTCTTGATCCCCCATACGCTGCCAACATCGTCTTGGTGGGCAGAATCTGAACTTTATTGGGACATTTCTTATGCAGAGTGTCACGTACCATGCATCGTCTGATTCTGTTCGATTGGTTTCAGTGCACGTAACTGTTTTATGAAAAGAGCATCAACTTCTGTGAGTTTCTTCTGGACAGCTATTCCATTGGCTTTTCCAGCTCCACACATTTTAGCAAAATGATTGCATTTACCACACGCATGACAAGTGACTCCATAGGCAGGACATGCCCGTGGCTTTCCGCACCTCACACGTGTTTGCAGTTGCAACATGTGCTTTTTATTTGTGCGCATACTTGTCACTTTTGTGGCTATTTTAATATTCTTGTCTTTATCATCTGCTTTGGTCGCCGTTATGTACAATCGAAAGTGCTGTTCCTATCTTCAGCAGTTTCGCTTAAATTGCCTGTTAGCAGCAGCGGCTGTGGTGGCTTAGACTGATCCATTTCTTTATTTGTTTACTCATTTATTGAAGCCAACACAGGCCTGATTCTTCACAAGTAATATAACCTTTCTTACTTTTATTATTTTTATTTCGCTCACGGCGCTGTCTCACACTGCCTGCAGCTCACTGCCTGTCGAGTGTCTAGCTCACCACACTGCTCCGTCCTCGGCTACGAAAAACTTCACCACTTCTGACACCATGTTGTAGTTTGTTTTAAACTGTCGCACAGTTGTGGACTGGAGGACTTGCTTTAATGAAGGAAACCACTTTAGTGAGTATTTGAATTAACAGAACTGTGTTTATTAATGAACAAAGCATAACACAAGGTAAGACATTTCCTAGCATGACTTGACCTTCTACACACACTGACCTTTTACATCATCATTGTGTGTCAATAGTAAGCCATATACTACACCAGCTATGTTAGAAGAAAACACTTGTCCGCCCTCCACATTAATAAATATAGTTGGTGGTGAACTGAATGTCATGAGCCAGCTCGATCACCCAAAACAATGCCATACATATATACCAACAAGTTGTTGATGACCTTTCAGAACTGACCAAATAAAATTGCAAATGAATGTACTGATTGTGTAGTATAATATTTAACACAACGGTAAATCCAACTCAACTTAAAAGAAAGGAGAGAATCCCTGACAGCACAAGCCTCCTCAGATCACTGCTGTCCAATTGAAAATGGAGGCTGAGGTAACCTTCCCCCTGTCTCTCTCACAGGCAGCCACTGATTCTTGAACATCTCATTTTGCTGTTGACAAGAGCTTGTGCAGGCAATAGTAAAAATGGTTAATTTAAACTTTTAGTTAATTATAGGATTGCATTTGACGTGTTTTAAAAAGCAAGAAAATCAATCAGGTTAAGAATAATAATATATTTATTTTTATATAGCACTGTCACATAGACGGCCGAAGTGGGCGGCGTCAGAACCAGGAAAAGGAATGAACACAAAGACAGATGATGTGAAATGATGATGGCGCTTGCTTGCGCCGGTTTATTGTAAATAAAAGGTTTTAAACAAACAGAAAACAACAGGACACGGCACACTACGCAAAAATAAAAAGACAAACAAAAACGGACTAGTACTAAACAAAAATATGGTGAGCAGATACTTTATTATTATTATTATTATTATTATTATTATTATTATTATTATTATACTTATTATTTCCTCCGTCTCCAATCCCGTTCTCCACTCATCGAACACCCAACCGCGAGTATGTGAAAGCGTGCATCTATATATACTGTTGTGCTGGGATTCAATTACTAATTAATTATTCACTTGAATCCCAGCACGTGAATTAATAAAGTGCAATTCCCCGTGCTCACATATTACTACATTTTACTTGCACGTGAAGTGCTGTGCAATCCTCGTGCCTAAATACACATATACATTTTAAACACTCGTGTTACACAGACCCGTTTATATCCTGTCTACCAATGACTATACACCAACATTAAACACAACAACATAACAGAAAATATACACAGGGGCGGGCACTTCATCACAGGTGCATTTCATAGTGGACCACCATCACAGAGCTTTTAGGCCAAAACAAAAACTTAGAGTCATGACTGTGTTCCAGGAACACTAAAAACACTGTTGTGTAACACCCATTATTTTTGAATGAGCAAAAAAAACATTACCTGGCAAAAAAATACATAAAACCAGTGAGACTGATAATAAAAACAATTGCAGTAAGCTCTAGGCTCCTGCACACATTTTTTTTTAATTTGTACACAGCTTGGTACATAACAGGGGAGAATTATTATTATTATTATTATATTATTATTATTATTATTATTATTATTATTATTATTATTATTATTATTATGTTTTATTCTGTTAGTTTTTTTTGTACTTGTATTTTTGCAGTTATTTATGTACTCTATTTGCCCTTTTCACTATTTTTTCTATTTTACATTTGATTATACTAATGAAATCTGAACAAATGTCTACTTTAGCAGAATTGGCTTGGTTTACATGCAGTTTAGAAACTTTAAATTCTCTCTCTTGTGCAAGACACTACCACCAGATTACCAAATAAAGTTCAGTCAAAGTTTTCTTTAAATTAATAAAATTCAATCTTTATTCTTTATCAAAATCTTCCATTCAGGCAGTCAGATAAAAACAGCAAGTAACTTTACCCAAGTTGCATCAGTGGTGTTTATTTTTCCCTCACTGTGACAGGATTTAAAGGAGTCCCTGTTGTAATTCTCCATCCCGACCACTGGCAGCGCTGTGTAGGGCTGACCGTGATTGGGTCAGGATGGTGAACTCTGACCAGATAGGGCGTTCTAGGTTGGACGGCCACCTTGGCCCAAAACGGAACCATGCGGCCGCACGAGTCCCATCGTTGTAATCAGCCGTGCTTGTCGATTGGCTGATGTGGGGCGGTGCGCTGATTGCAAGAGCTCTGCAGTATTTAGGCAGTATGGTTTCACCATTCGGGGCTCCCTGTACTGAACTAAAAACACGGAAGAGATGCACTGTGCTTTGTTGTTTTGCTTTTACAAACCTGATGTATTCACAGAAACGTTCGAAAACTCTGTTGCATTAGTGAGGTAAAAAAACTCAGGACTGTTTGTTATTCCTCAGAAGGGAACCAAGAGGTGGTGAGAGGAAACCCACTGCAATTTTTTGTTTAATCTTTTTGATTGAAACCTGATTTTACCATTGCTGGTCGTTTTTTTTTTTGTTGTTTATTTTCTGCAATACTGGACTGTTTATTTTTGTTGTGTCTTAAAATAAAATCCTGCCTGGATACCATTGTTGGACTAAACGTCACTTCCGGCTCCTGTGTGCTGTCTTTCCCTAAGCTCCGCCCACTTCCCTCCCACAAATAGCTATCAGCTTTATCTAGCTCCGACCACACACCCAGGTAGCTTGGGAGCTTCTCTTTTAAACTCCTTGCTTAATTAACAGGTCATCACTCTATCAAAGTTTCTGATTTCATTATTAGCTACACACACAGCGAAGAAATTACCAAAACAATTACATTTATATACCGGTATTACATTGTAATTTAACAATTACATTTATATACAGGTATTCAAAATGGTCATCTATAAAACTTTGGATACAAAGTTTTTTTTTTTTCAGTCAATGTACAAATGATCAGTGATTCAGAGCTAAATATTATCAAATCGTTACTCGATGGCCTGCATCTACACATGATTCTTGAATATTTGAAAATAGTTTTATCCTCACGAAGTTTGAAAGCAGTGAGGTTGAAGGTATATTGTTAGGTGACAATGACTACCCCTGTAGGCAGTATTTAATGACAGTTTAAAGACTATGGCAGTTTTTCATTAATTAAAACAGGGTCAAATAACTGATTACCATTTCACCAGTATATAGTACACTATTTTGAAGGGGAAAACCAGCTGACACAGAAGATACAATACTGTAGCGTTTCGGGTTCTTTGGGACAGAGATTAGACGGAGGCAGGGTTGAATTGAAATGCTCAAGCCGTTTATTTCTTTACAACAACAATGATTGCAACAATGAAGCATAAAATAAGGGAAGGGAACTGGGAGTCGAAACGAAAATAAAACGTTTATACAATTTTAATTGCTTTATTTCCAAACGGTTTACTCTACTGTGGGAATTTAATTCTGTTGTAATCTGTCCCGAGGTAAATTCCTTCCGTGCTGATGTTTGGTTGGCTTTTTATTACAAATATTACATTTGATAATTTTTTTTGTTCCCGAATTAAATGAAGGTGTCTTAGTTGTTGCCATGGTGATGCTTTGACTACTATGTAGATTCGTAGATCCGCGACTAATCTTGATATGTGTAACTGAAATAAATCTAGGATTCAATCTTGCATTACTCAATCCTAGATTTGTTAGAATTTTGATCTCAATGTGTGCAATCCACCCTTAATCTGCCTCATGGGGGGGGGGGGGGGGGGGGGGGGTTGTCTTCTCATGCTAATAAGCTATGCTAATTGTTGAGCTAAACACATCGTAAAATCAGTTTAAGAAGGCTTCACGATATCAGTAGTCGCACAAGGCCAAATTGGAAGACTGACAGAAACATTTAATTTAACATAATAATATTGTTGCCAACATCCCTCCCAGCATAAGAATCTTGCTGCTCCACTTTATCGTGATGTTCATTTGTCCCTATTTGAAAGTCAAGCTGTATTCCAATGGGCACTCGCAGCTACACTGTATATCAGCACCAGCTGTGATATTGCATTTGAACTTTCTCTTTAGAATGACAATTGTTCTTTCAATGACATTTAGTAACCTGGGGGGCTTAGAAGCTCAAATGCCAGCTGCGACTTAGTAAAAGTGACAATGTGCCACTATCATTTTCAATTGTGCACTAAAAGATGAATTTGTACTACATTCTTCCATAGTTTCACCTAGTGTGTCATGCTTCATCAGAAACCAAGCACTACTGCAGGCACACCAGTCTTCTCTGTCCTTCAAGATTTCTGACCACTCTGTGAAGTAAACAAGCCATCTTCCCGGTGCCATACCTACATCAAGCTTTGAATATGCAGATGCACACTCTGTTTTAGCTCAGGGAAGCTTAAAATCATGTGTAAACAAACAAGAAAAAGTGGGTTACTGTTTTTAACTATTGTTTGCAGAACTTTATATTTTAAAGAAACCCACTGCCAAAACAAACTAGCACGGTAACAACAAACAAAACAAAAAAAAGCTAAATAAGTCGATAATCCTTTGTCTGCACTAAATGATTCATCAACAGATTGTTGGACAGGGATTGGAGAAAAAAATAGCAGATGCTTAAATGCCAAGGAGCTCACTGTCGGCTCTGATGACTGTTTAGTACAAACAGCTCAAAAACAATAACGAAGGAAATGTACACCTACAATGAGGAGTTGTAATATGATATTGAGCAATGTAAATATTGTGTGAGATTTATTGACGCAATTAATAGCACGCAGTTAGTGATGTATTTTTAAGGTTGAGCATGTGCCTTCATATTTCCAGGCATTGTTGATACTGTTAAATTAAAACTGTGTCCAGTTTGTCATTCTTCTCAGTGGTGTTGAGACATATTTCAAACATCCTTCAATGAAACAGGATGTCCCTCGTTGAAGTAGAAGATAGCAGCTAGATTAAGACGCAGTATCTAGCATGCCTAAAGATTAAGGACACACAATACGCCTACAGTGTAATAATTTATACTGTAGCAAGTACAGTGCAAGTAGCTTCCATTTAAGAAAAGATTATGGACTGTATTGACCCATAATGTAATTAAGAATAATCACAACAGTATTGTAAACATAATTAATAACAGTTTATTCTTCCATCATCATAGTGTAAAGTCTCACATAAAATGCCATAGATTCTAGAGCAATCTACTGTTAACTGTAATGCATCAGTAAATTAGCTGACTTATCACAACATGCACTTACTGAAATTAGAAAAAAACACTTTCCAGTAATGGTATAAAAATCAGGTATTCCAGGTCCATTTCAGATAACTTTGAATATTTAAAGAAAATCAAGATTCTGCATGGTTTTCAAAGACATTTTGAAGCTTTTATTTTCATTTGTTTTAAATTTTATGACTGCATCCACACTGAATTATTTTAAATAAGGTTGTATTAGTTAACTGATTTTCCAATATATATTTTATATATACTGGGATAACTAATCACAACTAGTGAAAAAAGAGCAACATCAGCTATTTACTCCAAATCGTCACTAGCACAATTTTTTTTTTTTTTTCAATGGCAAATAACACCAATTAACAAACAGAGGTGAAAGTAAGCCGGTAATGCGTACTTGCAAAACATTTTGTCAGGGTACTTGTATATTCGACTTATCAAAACATTGTTTAGGCTACATCTTTTTTTTTCATTGTATTTGAATTCCTTTCCTAGCTCTTGGCTTCTTTTTGGTTGTCCAGTTATTATTGATGTTTAAGAAAAATCACTCAAGCCCCGTTCATGTCACTTATGATGACAGAGGGGTGATCGTCATGGTAACCATCACTCTTGCAGTGAGTAATGCTGACTGTGAAATGGGGTTCCGCATAGTTATCAACATTAGGCCAGTTTACAATTTGGTTTGTTTCACGTGAATGAACAATGCGCGTGAAACTTGGCAGGGAAAGCTCGTGAAAATGTCCCAAAAAAATAGTCTCAGTATTTTACTGTGAAAGTCTCAATTTCTCATGAGATTCCAGGAAATGCTTGTGAAATCAACTCCCATTTACACACGTAAATGCGAATTTCTCGTTAAAATGTTAGCTTGTTCAAATCCTTTACTAAAGCTGCTATAAAAGTGAATATGTAAGTTAACATGGTTCAAAGATGGCAGCAGGGAAGTTAATTGTTTGTCTGCAGTATTTAACTTATCAGATTGATGCTTGCCTGAACAGCAGGCAGTAATTATTTTGGGAACAAAGTCATGGTTCACTTCAGTAGTATCTGCCACTGCCTTTTTAAATACCCCCCCCCCCCCCCCCCCCCCCCCCCCCACAGATGGTGTGTCAAGACACTGCATCAAACTAGTGAAGTAATTTGGCAGAATGTACAGAGAACATCTGAGAGTGCAAGCCTATTTTACACTGATGCAGTCATTAGTGACTCAGTTGAATTAAAAGCAATGATAGATAGTGGATCTATGGGAACTACTTTGAGTGCTACCTTCATACCCAAGTTGAGAGAAGCAAACATCATCTCCAATGCAGATTTACCAAAGCCAAATGTCATTCTTGTTGGTTGTGGAGGAAAACACAAATGTTAGCCACTGATGAAAAAGCTCCGCAGCAATGAGCAATTCTGGAAGCTTGTGCAAAAGGCTGACACACCAGACATAGATGCTGACAAAGACTTTTTGAGCTTACTTTCTGGTTTAGACAGGTGGCGTGGTGAATCAATTCCAGATAAGGTCGGAACAGTGAGGCTGAAGAAAGCAGTAACGTTACAACCCATGATGGAACATCTCGTTTGGGGTAGGCTGCCTCAGGATTCTACAGTTTCAGTAGCTAGCACTGTAGTCATAGAAGCCTCTTCAAGCAGTAATGTTTTAGTAGGACGGGTTGTATCTCCTTTGTGGGGTGATGGATGACTTCCTATGAAAGTAGTTAATCCCACCACAAAGCCTATTAGAATAAGGCGAAATGCAAAGATGGATGATGTGTTCCCATGGGTGGCCTTGGAAGATTTGGAGAGTGATAGTGCAAGCCTTTCAATGAAATCAACTGAAAATAATAGTCAAAATGTCAGACACATTGAGGATTGTTACAGCGTCCATTGTAACGATCACTCTGCACAACTGAGAAGCAGTTGTACTGTCCTCCCTAAGGAGATACTACTGGCCCAATATCTATAACAAACTAAGTCAGCAAGTGTGACAGACAGCAAAAGCAGGGACGTCAGAGCTGTTAATTTCATGAACAAAAGGTTTATTGTTCTAAACTATAATGTAATAAATGAAATATAATTATTGCAGAAAACATTTAGTGGAAGGTACAGGTGAGTAAGAAAGTAACGTGAACTAAACAAACATCCAAACAAACTAACACTAAAGTGAAATGAATGCAGTGTCCGGTGGGCCTCCAATGAACCCACACACACCCAAACACCACACCAATACAAAACCAATGCACCGGCAGGCAAAAAAGACAAAGGTGAATGAATAAGTGTATGGGGAAAACAATTACAAAGACAGTCTTGATGGCAATGGATGATAAATGAAATTTAGGCTTAACAAGTCCAGTGAAGCAATGCACATGTAATCCAAAATAAGAAAAGAACAAAACCAAAATTACAGGAACCAAAGTATCAAAGTAAAGTAGAAAATAAAACAGCAAACAGAAAAGGAATAATCTCACCAACAATAATGAAGTCCCAAACAGAGTCCTGTACTGATGATGATGGATGAAGGTTTGATGAAAAAATAGCGATCGTAGAAAATGGTGAGTCTGTCGAGTAGTACCGGGTTGAATGGTGAACAGCCGTTTGGAAAATATCAGGAGAATCAGGAACAAAATGAAGACTGAACATGCTAACAAAAACAAACCCTAAACAGACCTTGAACAGCTACTAAACTTAAACAAGTAACAGTGTAAACAAAAAAGAAAAGTTTAGACAAAGTACAAGATTTTAACAAAAGAATAAATGGATGCACCTGTATTTATCTAACGTTAAATTAAGTAATGTGCTGTTTGTAAAATGGATTCCTCAAGAGAAAAGGGAGTTCTCTCCTGGCCTAGCCAGCTAGCTTTAATACCGGTTTTGGCTTCCAAGGAGCTCTGAGATTGGAAGAGTGGATATCTGAATGAGCCAATGGGGGGACAGGATGAACAGAGGGTGATAGCAAGGAACTATGGGAATTTGAGTTTTAACCTGGCCAGGCCACTGACCCTAATGAAAGGGACAGGTGGGTGAAACCTGTTCCGATCATAGTCGACTGAAGACAATAGGATTGGAATAGGATTGGAAGAGATATCTTTAAACGAATGTGAGATTGTGCAATACGAGAGTATCTTTTCCAGAAATCACTTGGACTGTAGTAATGTAAAGGAGTTTAAACATCGCATCAAACTGACAGATGACAAGCCCTTGTGCTTGCCCCATTGCAGACTGCTTCCTGCTCATTATCAGAAGCTAAAGGAAGTGCTGAGCGTGATGGAAGAAAAAGAAATCATACGGAGTCTTGCAGTGAGTATGCTTCTCCCTTGGTGCTGGTGTGGAAGAAAAATGGGGATCTGCACATTTCGCTGGCTGAATGCTTTCACTGTGAAAGATGCTCACCCTTTGCCTCATCAAGCTGATTTATTAGCTGCACTTGGGGGAAATGTAAGGAGTCATTTAAAAAACGGAAGGCCACGTTGCTAGATAGTGCCTTACTAGCTCAGTCGGATTTTTCCAGACTATTCCTGCTGTCTACAGATGCATCTATGGATGGTCTTGGAGCCATTTTATCCCAAGTGCTTGAGGATGGTGACACAGCACGGCCAATTGCATTTGCAATTAAAGCAGTCAACTACGCTCTGTCAAGATATCCAGCACACCATCTGGAATTTTTAGCAATGAAGTGGGCAATATGTGATAAATTCAGTCACTGGTTGAAAGGTCACCAATTCACCATATGGACTGGCAATAATCCTCTCAAGTATATTTTAAAAAAGCCAAAGCTTGATGCGTGTGAGCAATGGTGGGTGTCGAAACTGGCACCTTATAATTTTGACATTCAGTACATTACTGGAAGTAAAAATGTGGTAGCAGATAAACTTAGCAGAGAACCATTCATCAAGTCAAGGATCCCGCACCACCTAATAAGAACACCCTATGAAGCTTTAATAGAGGAAGCAAATGGCGTAACTGACAATACTGTCCAGGAGATACTGTGCTGGTCTACCCAACCACCAGAAGGCAGTTGCCCTGATGGAACATGTTATGGACAAGTTTCAAGCACTGTAGTGGCAGCAGTGATGGCTCAACACCAGACCTGGCAGAGAGGTAGTGAAGCAAGAGCTATGGCTTGCATTCAACACCTGCAATTCTGGACATCTCAAGGACAAAGTCCATTGCCTACATTATCAACCAGACAGCTGAGTGATAAAAAAAGCCAGGATGACGTACTGGAACGAGTTATTTTCTATGTTGAACAGAAAAGAAGACCTTCACGCAGAGAGCGAGCAAAGGAAGCTAAGATGTACTGAAGCTATTGCGACATTGGCACAAATTCAGTCTGCATTCTGGAGTATTGTATAGAGTCTCGAAGAGTTTAACAACCAAGAAGAAGGTGTTCCAATATGTGATGCCACCAGTGCTGAAATTCACTGTTTTAAGAAGATTACATGATGAAGCAGAACATCAGGGGCAACAACTCACGTTGTGGTTGGCCAGGTAACGGTTCTTTTGGTTGTCAATGGAGCAGGATGTGAAGCGCTATGTCCATAGTTGCAAGAGATGCATTGTGAGTAAAGCACCAGAGCCAGAAGCAAGAGCACCATTAGTCAACATAGTAACATCAGCCCCTCTAGAGATGGTGTGCATTGACTTTTGGACAACAGAGGCTAGTGACAAGTCCATTGATGTATTAGTAGTGACAGACCATTTTACTAAGCTGTCGAATGCATTCCCACATCCCAACCAAATGGCTAAGACAGTAGCTCAAGTACTGTGGGATAATTTCTTCCGTGTATTTTGTTTTCCAAAATGCATTCATTCTGACCAAGGTGCAAATTTTGAAAGCCAATTATTCATCGAATTGTTGAAAATGGCAGGAGTTACAAAGTCACATACCACACTAAACCATCCAATGGGAAATGGCAGTGCAGAACGATTCAACCATACCTTGGGAAACATGATTCGAGCTTTACGACCAAGAGCAAACGTTAAATGGCCTTGAATGTTGAAAACGTTAACATTTGCTTATAATTGCACTGTGCATGAAATGACAGGGTATCCTCCCTTTTTGCTGATGTTTGGCAGAGTACCATGGTTGTCAGTGGATGTGATGTTTGACAGTGTGTTGATGGACGAGACAGTTGTGGATCTCAACACTTATGTTTCCACTTTGAAGAGGGATCTGAGTGAGGCAATGCAATTAGCACACCACCATTCTATACAGCAGCAGAAGCGCCAGGCTGATTTCTACAACAGAAAGGAAAAAGGTCAATTTATCGATACTGGAGACAGAGTATTGTGAGCAAAGGAGAACGTGGAAAAAGGAAGCTTGCAGATCGTTGGGAGGCAATATTTACATTGTAATCAAGAAGAACGAAGCCCTTCACACCTTTGTGATCTGCAAGAGCAACACCAGTCTGTTGAAAACAGATTGTGCATCACAATCTCATCATGCCAGTAAACTTTTTACCATTGCCAATAGAGGAAAAATATGATGAGATCTTTGATTCAGAATCTGAAGGAAGTGAGTCCCAAGATTCTTCAAGTAGCACCAGTCTCTTGGAAGAAAGTGACAACCGTACTGTACGTACGTACGTTGTGGGTGGCAAATCTTCTAGACACTCATGAGAAAGGCAATCATTAACGAAGCACCAATAAAAGCAACTGTAATCATTAACGAAGCACCAATCTGTAGTTTTCAGGACAGTGATCTATCTTACTCTGCAGCACCCTTGTCTCCGTCTAGTGAAGAGCCTTCAGTATTGTACTCACAAGTACCCCAAGATGTTGACTCTGTGGCACTCTTATTTCCTCCTAGTGAAATACTTCCAGTAGTGTCCCCTACAGACTTACACACTAACATGTAGCAACCACCTTTGACACAACATGTATATACTTCTCCAGATTCTCAGGGTATGATTAGAACAAAGTTAGGTAGAATAATTAGACCTGTAAATTGTCTAATCCAAACAATGGCCAGTCAAAAATTGTTAACCCATTTCAATGTCAGTTGATGATCGTATTGTAGTTTTATTATATATATATATATATATATATATATATATATATATATATATATATATATATATATATATTTTTGACATTTTATAGTAGTCTGAGTAATAGGTAAGGTACAAACGGCTTAGTGGTTGTGGGGTGAATTGATATGTATAAGGGCATATCTATCCATGGTTTTAAAAGGGGAGTAGCTAAACACTTTTCTACCTTAATCCTGTATCAGGATGAATCACTCGTCAAAATGTTATGTCTTTCTGAGACCTGTAGCTTGCCCTTGGTGGTGATACTATGGCGCAAATGTATATGTACTTTTTTTGTTTGTTTGTTTTTTGTTTGTTTGTTTGTTTTATGGAATGGATATGCTGGTGAAAGTCAGTGGGGGTGAGTGTAGCAGGGTTGTAGTTTCACCAGCGTATCCATTGTAATAATACTGTATATATTAGCGCAACCTCTTGTGATCAACGAGTGGAATGGCAAGTGCTAGTTGGAATGCAGAGGGACTGATCCAAAAGAAGTCATAGTGAGAAGGTAATATTCAAATGTGAAAAATATCCAAAACATCGTGTTTCTAGAATCAGAATATTATCTGAATTAGTGTTTATAGACTTCCAGTCGTTTACATTTTGTCTTTATCGATTAAATGGCCCTATTAGTTAATATTTGAACTTGGGTCAGTCCTCTAAGAAACCGCTGTCACTGTAATTACCTACTGCCCAGTTTGTAATGTACCTGGTGTAGGTAGGTTCTTTATCCACGTCGCTCTCGTATGTGTCTGGAAATTATTATTATTATATAAATTGGTTTATTTATTGTACATCTCGTTATTCTTGTGTTTGTATACTGTGATATGTAGTGGGAAAGGTTTGTTTTTAGTCTTTATTTTTTTTATTAATGTTCTCAAATCTATTTAGAAAATAAAACTGTAACGCAAATAAATACCAATGTATATAAAATACAATAATTTTGTTTAATAGTAAATGTTCTGTAAAAATGGAAAATTACAATGAGAAAACATGAAAAAAGTATATTTATAAATCGACTGCTAGCGGTATGATGCGCGTGCAGTTCATATTTGAATATGTGTGTGTGTTCTATGTGTGTGAATGAACACTGTATAAAGTAATAACTTCTTATTTTTTTATGGACTATAGATTGTTTTATATTATTATTTTTGTCTAGCAAATTAATTGGTTTCCTTTGATGTATGTAGGTGTGGTATTGAAGGAGTGCCACTTTATAGTTTTCTTTTGCCTTCAGACAGACAGACAGACTGTATGATACGGTAAACTCAATAAACAGCTGTTGGTGAACGACTAATCAAGGACTGATTCTTTTAAAAAAAAAAATAATAATAATTACACAACACAAAGTAAGGCCTGCTACATATGTAAATATAACCTTGTGTGTGAACCAGTGGGTTTCTGTTGTGTTGTGTGGTTGCCACTGCCTGACTGAGCTATTTATCCTGTTTCTAAAAACAGCGTCCTTTTGAGTGTCGTTCATGTTTAAATAAAAATAGCAGTTTTAACTGCTTTGAGTATTAACCTGTATATTTAAAGTTAAAAATGGATCATTTAAAATGAAATATAACCTTAATTGATACAAAATTTAGATTTTTAAACCATTGTTTAAAATAAAATGCCCTTCCCTCTCCATTAAGCTTTGGTCCCATAGCAGTGCCACATAGCTGCAAAAAAGTTATTTTCACCTCTCCAATAAGAAACAACTTAATAGATTATTTAAGCCCCGAATTAAAATTCTTCATTATATTTTTCTAGTTTGTTGTCTTTTTTGGGTGTGGTTTTTTTTTTTTTTTTTTTTTTGCAAATGAGGAATTGGAGTAAATAGCTTTGACAATTTTGCCCCATATCCTTATCAGGCAATGCTCTTCAGTCCTGAATAAACCTTTTATTTTATAAGTCCTTATTTACATACGTTTTTCTACAGCCTAGCAATCACAGTATCCTTTTTCTGACATACAGCAACCAGGCACAGCAAACCTGCATTATACAGTTTTGATTTATTGCACAGCTTTCAGAAGCACCCCCGAAGGTCTTCTGAGAGACTTTTCCATGCCTTAATACAAATGAATATGATTTTTAAATAATTTGGAACTCATAAATCATCATGAACATGAATTTGAACAACAAGCACCTGCTGTATATTTGCTTGTGTAATCAGTATTGTAGGTGTATGCGATGCAGCACATGTGAAAAATCCCAAGACTAATTAAAACGATTAATGACGAAGAATAGCTCTCAGTATGTGGCATTCACAAGATTTATTAGAGAGATATGGGGAATGATTATAATACACTAAAAAGTAGGGGTGGGTACCAATATCGATATTTCAATATATCAATATTGATAATAATTTTCATATCGCAATATCGTGGGATTAAAAAAAAAATCACCTATTCTCGCAGAGACGTACTTTTTATTGAGAATACTGCTAAAAACTCAAACGCAGTATAATCAAGTTTATTTTATATTAAGATACAACAAACCCTATACATCCCATTCACTGTTAGTCTCGTAGGCAAACAGCACACATAAAGCATTATTTAACCATTTTATTCCATTGATAGCGTTTAGGCACCAAATGCTATTTGTATGGTGCAGTTATTTGTATAACTGGCCACCCGTTTTGCATTATTTTTAGATATGTGCATGCTTCAGCGGTTCGTTACTTACCCAATGATTAATGTATTTTTAAAATGTGAACTTTCGGTATTATAAACGAGATGTGCTTTTAAAACATCAAAACACATATCTCAAAATAAAGCAAAATTCGACATGACATCATACTTAATACTTTTAGAGGTGTCGTGAGTCAACATGTACACACAGAGCAGCTGGCGAATCAATTGCTTCGGACTGGCTAGTCTGTGTGCAGTGAAATATTTCGGTTTTGAGGTGACTGATGATGGAATAGTCAGACAATATAACAAGACCTTGTTTTTCTGCATCGATATTGTGAAGCAAATCATCACTAAGTTAAAGTAAGTTATTGCTTTTCGTATGTAAACATCTGTTAACGTCTACAAATGTTAATATGTTTGATATTGCAATTGTTATATTATTTTTTTTGGACAATAATAGTGTTTTGGACAATTACAGTATATTAATTTATTTTTACTTTAAGAACCCTTATAAAAGTTTATCATGGTATTTTGGCAGTTTTACTGTGCTTCTTCCATGGTTATACTATGCTGTGGTAGTGGTTTGTGGCAGAAATAGCAGACACAGACAACTGCAATTCAGTGCTTTTTCACACTTTTATTAACAGAAAACAAAATATTTAAACAAAAATACAAATCCAAAACAGCGCCCAAGCTGCATCTATCTCAGTACAGGGCAGAAAGTACAGCCTGCTGCGCTGCGCTCACCCTTCTGAACAACCAAAGCAAGCAGTGCAGATGCATATATATATATATATATATATATATATATATATATATATATATATATACACACACACACACACACACACACAGCTCTGGAAAAAATTAAGAGACCACTGCAAAATTATCAGTTTCTCTGGTTTTACTATTTATAGGTATGTGTTTGGGTAAAATGAACATTTTTGTTTTATTCTATAAACTACTGACAACATTTCTCCCAAATTCCAAATAAAAATATTGTCATCTAGAGCATTTATTTGCATAAAATGACAACTGGTCAAAATAACAAAAAACCTGCAGTGTTGTCAGACCTTGAATAATGCAAAGAAAATAAGTTCAGATTCATTTGTAAACAACACAATACTAATGTTTAACTTAGGAAGAGTTCAGAAATCAATATTTGGTGGAATAACCCTGATTTTCAATCACAGCTTTCATGTGTCTTGGCATGCTCTCCACCAGTCTTTCACATTGATTTTGGGTGACTTTATGCGACTCCTGGGTTGTCAGAGGTTGTCTAGAGGTTGTCAGTGGGGTTCAGGTCTGGAGATTGGGCTGGCCATGACAGGGTCTTGATCTGGTGGTCCTACATCCACACCTTGATTGACCTGGCTGTGTGGCATGGAGCATTGTCCTGCTGGAAAAAAACAATCCTCAGAGTTGGGGAACATTGTCATAGCAGAAGGAAGCAAGTTTTTTTCCAGGACAACCTTGTACTTGGCTTGATTCATGCGTCCTTCACAAAGACAAATCTGCCCGATTCCAGCCTTGCTGAAGCACCCCCAGATGAGTCCAATTTTCAGTTTTGCCCAAAACCTGGTCGTCTAATGGTTAGATGGAGGCCTGGAGAGGCCTATAAGCCACAGTGTCTCGCACCCATTGTGAAATGTGGTGGAGGACTGGTGATGATCTGGGGGTGCTTCAGCAAGGCTGGAATCGGGCAGCTTTGGCATGAATCAAGCCAAGTACAAGGTTGTCCTGGAAGAAAACTTGCTTCCTTCTGCTCTACATTTTTTTACTTTTTAATAGCAATTGGTTGATTATAAGATAAGCAAAAGCAACTGAACAACAATGATAAATAAACTTTTTACTGAAGAGCACAGCACAAGAAGTTATTAAAAAAAGTATAATTTATTTTTATTTTTTTTCAACAAAAGGTTATTCCTTTACCTTGAGTCTAAGGCTGTTAACAATCAACACTGATAATGTGCTTCTCCACACCACTTTTCTGCACAGGGCACAGCTGTCTGAATTTTTATTTTTACTACACTTGCCTACCTGGCATTGGCGTTTCTTGCGGCTCTCAACGGGGTTGCCAGCTTCAGCTGTGGGTACACGCTTGGCAGTCTCCCTCTGTTCCAAATGCTTCTTGCAAAGTTCCTGTGCTAATTGTAAAATATTTTCTCTCCTTGGTAAATTCTTCTCCATGCATTCTTTGTAAAGTACCCAGGAATTGATGGTTGCTAGGTCCAATACATTGTAAAACACCTGAACAGACAACCGTCAGGAGCCAGCTTTCACAGAATACTTCCGTGCCATCTGATCCAAAACATCAACTCCATATTTTGTTGCGCAGTATAACTCCAAGGTCTCTAGTATTGATTTTCGCTAGTCCCGATGCTAATCAACTTACCAAAGCAGTATAGCTGACAAGTAGGCGCCAGCCTTCAAAAGACTGTCAGTCATTCACGCAGCAGAGACAGAGCCTAATCTGATTACGGCTAAATACATTGCGGACTGGTAAATAAAAACAATAAATAGAATACCGTTCTGTATAATCAAAATAAAATTGTTTTCTGTGTGGCCATCAGTGTGACTGCTCCCGGGGCTTTTGGGTATAATGTAATACGTCTTCTTTATTTCTACACTCCCGTTTTCATGCTTTGTGAGAATATTTAATACATACAGACAGAAAGGTACATGAACACGCAACCCCATATGTTACACAACTGGAGAAAATTACATTTTAAAACCAAAAACTGCCAAAATGACTGCCGCAGTGCTTCTATCAATTTAAGGCTCATGAAATTTAATAGACAAAGCATTGGTTATTGTCAGGGATGGTGAGGGCAGGTTTTATGAGTACTTCCCTCGTGCTCTCTGAGTGAATCTCAATCCTGACCTGAACATTCCCTCTTATTTGCTACTGGTTTTCTTTCAAGTAGAGACTGTCTAGTGTGCAGAATTGTACCAAATAATGTGGTGGCCAGGGTGTCCTTGGCTCACCGCTCACCAACGACCATGCGCATGCGAGCTTGCCTGTTAGCTGCCAGGGAGCTGCGTTGTCCTCTTATGCTGTAGCTCCTGGGTGGCTGCAGGGTGAATTCGCAGTGTGTAAAGAAGCGGGCGGCTGACAGCACACGCTTCGGAGGACAGCATATGTTCGTCTTCGCCGCTCCCGAGTCAGCGCAGGGGTGGTAGTGGTGAGCTGAGCCTAAATAATAATTGGGCATTTCAAATTGGGAGAAAATAACAAAAATAATTGGCAACAACTAAATTTTATAAAAAAAAATTTATAAAAAAAAGTACATTACCTTGAGTGTAATAATAATTTAGTAGTAAAATTCCCTTGAAATAATACATTGATATGTGTATATGCTGGTACACACACCGGCAGCAGCGGAACTGACATACTTCAAAGAAGCAATACATCTGCCAGTCAGTAGATCTTGCTATGTTATTATCAAGAACTACTTTGGTGTTAATATGACAGAAATTATCTTGTTTAGTAGTATATGTGCACTGATAGCTGGGCTCAATAACAAAGACAGCGGCATGCCATTCATTTACGAGTATAACATTTCCCATTTAGGATAGCTATATGTACATGCACAAAAGATTGGAAAATCAATACCTGTATCAGTGTTCTGTAATGCGTTTTCAGAATGTGATTTTCAATCTAAGATTACTCTTGTTAGTTAATTTCCATGGTTAAAATATTCAGCTGAGCAGTTCAAATTTGCAGGTAAATGGATACATTCTGGGGGTCATCTGATAAAGGCATATATGAGGTATCCGTGTTTCTTCGTATGATCGTATAAAAGTAAGTATAGGAAGCCAATCATTTTGTGCGTTTGTCAAATGATCTGTCTATATATCTCTTTCACTAAAACGTATACGTTTTCTGTATATATTAAAACAGATTTAGATATTCCCACACGTAGACTTGGTTAAAACTCCAAAAATTAATTCTCTGTATCAATAAGTATTTGTACCCACTTCCCCATAACATTTATTAACAAAAAATACAAAATAACCGAGCATTTTACTGTGAAAATAACACAGTGTAACAATGTTTTTTTTTTTTTTTTTTTTTTTGTTCCTGGATAGTAAGTGTTATTTCCTAATTGCTTATGCCTCAAAAGTATAGAAAATGGCTATTATTCCCCATAAACTTTGCTTTTGTGACCAGGACGGGTAAATTTCAAAATATCACTGTTTACAATGAGAAAACGGGCGCTTTTGTGTCTTTTCGTTCACATAAAGTCAGAAAAAAACAACATATGAATCCAAATTAACATGTATTTATACTAAAGTAATACAAAAATGACTACAAAAGATTTAGAAGTGAGTAGTTTTTCGAGATTTATGATTATACTGTAAATTTACTGGAACAATTTTTACAGTGAGGGTGCTTAAAGCAATTGAACAAAACTGTAACCTCTGTATATGATGAAAGCCATGCAAAGCCAGGGGGTGCTACCGCACTCCCAGCACCCCTAGTTCCAGTGCCCTTGTCCCCAAACCACAAAGGCGGAAGAGGCAGAGTGTCTTAGAAACAAACACAGTGTCGTGTTCATATTGCGCGGACTATATGCAGTACTTGCAGTCTACAAGAAAAATGGTTCTTCATTTAGACAGTGTTTGACACAACATAGCGCTTCTTGACCCATTTGTTATGTGAATGATTTCACCTTGAGTAAGATAAGTACATTTGCTGTTTATTACTGTAACAATAAAGACCCTTTCATTTTTAAAAGAACTCTATTCTGTTTCTTGACCAATATTATTTCACCTTGTATATGGTATATACACAATTGTATGATGCATAAAGCCTTTAGTATGTATATTTATAGCAGTTAACAAATTTTATTTTTTCAAATCAGCCTTGTTACAAATACCACTACTGCAAATGAATAAATAATAATAATAATAATAATAATAATAATAATAATAATAATAATAATAATAATAATAATTGTAACACTAATGTTTTGTATACATATCTAAATTGTTTGTAATTATTCTAAACGTTGAGTTCCTTTTTAAAAAAACAAAATGACAGGGGCCACAAATTATTAAATCAATCTTTATTCAGAATGTAAAACACAATTGGGTAACAGATCAGCTATAATCAAAAAGTGCAGAGGGGGTTGGTTGCACAAATCTTTCGCCAGACCTGCTGCTGTTCCTTGGTATCTGTATGTATTTTGTGTTTCTGCTTAGAGTGCACTGTGGATTTGACTTTTGCCCCACAACGCTATGACAGCTCTGCTTTCTTGCTCTTCCCAAGTTCACACGGTGGTTGTCAGAAACAAATAAATAAAAAAAAGAGTAATTTGTAAACTATTATAAATATAATATTATATATATATTAAAGACAAAAAAATTCGATTAGTAACCGTGTTTATTTTAAATAATTATAACAATAAAAACAAACAACAAAAATAAGGTGTGTTAAAGCGTGTTTGAAATTAAACTAATAACTAAGTGATTTTTGTATAAAATTCTTTCATTTTTTAAAATAATTCTTTGACGTTCATCGGTGTCTGTACCTGTTTAACAAAGCAAAAAAAGTTATCGTCAAAAGTTTACATTGCCCAATGTATGGATATTTGGGGTATATACACTTTTGAGGACAACTTAATAATAAAACGTAGATATTTACAAATACTCCCCAATATAAACAGTTAATAAATTCAAATATTCAGGACGCTTTTGTTTCTCAAGTTGTTCTTCTCTTTTTGTGACGCTGCAACGTCACTGAAATGAAATGTAGGATTATAACAGAGACATGTCAGACAAAATAAAAAAGTAGGGGATTTATGGACTGCAATTGTTTTATATCTGTTTCATATACTTCATGTGGCTTAGCTGACAGATGAAGATGAGATCTGGTGTATGCCGATTTCAGAAATGATTTGTCTCACAGTGAGTGACTTTGTTGTGCTTTACACATGGTAGAATGATCAGTAATACATCTTCCTAATTCATTACACGAAACAGCTGCTCCCTGGAAAGTGGAAGCCCACATTATCATTTCAGAGGGATGTGTAGCCATGCAATGGCATGTGCTTAAAAGCCAGAAAAAATGTGAAAAAAAAACCTCTTCTGGAAAAAGGTCCTCTAGTTTCAGGGCTATCTCTCTAGTGTGAATTTTTTATAGTGCAGTTTTAATTTGCCATATAAAAGGAGATGTTTTCAGTGTACTGATGCTTTAAATGGTTCATTGATAAAATGTGTTTCACATTTGTGTGTTACAAAGTGTTTGTGCATCCTACAATAATATAAGCAATTAAAATGAGATCTCTGCACAGAACTGTCTCGCCACCATTTTAATTAAAGAGACATGTATTTCATGCAGTTTTTATTTCTCCATCCTAGGTTTGAAGATCTATTATTTCCATTTTACCCAGCTGATCCATCATCTGAAGGCTTAAACAGCTGTGTGTTCCCCCCACAGATGCTCCCTTCTTCTGATTCAGCAGAATAGGGCACCTGAGGGTCTGCCAAACTCTGTTGTTTCTCTTGGTTCTTATAGTCACAGAAAGAGGGTCTGCAAACCAAGGGTGCCTATGATGGCCAGCATTAACATTTGACTACATTCATCTTTCTTAGTAGGATACTATACAGCTACTTTCTAGTATATTCCATTATATATTAAATTGAAAACTGCCGGTGGATCTAAATACTGCCAATGTGTACTTGATTCTACCTACCTCTCTTTAGTGAAATTAGAACAAAAGTTTGTTTTACCTTATCTGGGGAATGGAGCACAAAAATCAGCCTGTGTGCCCTCATATTCACCGTCATATGGTGGCACTTGACAATTGTATTTTAGTTTTCTATCAGGCAGCAAAACTTGAGTTCAGACTGTTGCTTGAGCGTGTTTCTTGGGGAAGGCATTCTGAAAAAAAATATAGGACACCTACCTCAAGCAACATGGTTCAGGGAAAACCAGGAAAGTTGGCAATCCTAATGCGGTCCTGCTTTCTTCAGTTCCAGAGAACATTTTTCTCCAAATAAAGCCAAATAAAGCAAATTAAATACAAGCCATAGGCGATGCAAGGCTTCATTTTAAGCCCTTTGATTATTTTAATAGTTAATATAAAAATCAGTAACACTTACTCTGTAATTTTGTAGCTTCAAGGCTTTTGTGGGCTTGTCATTCATTTTTAATCAGAAGGAAAACTTCAATACAACTATCAGCATACCTATCCACTTGTTCTCCAGAGTAATTTAACTACTATACTATTACAGCATAAAACCCATATTATATTAATTACTTACAATAGCTATGTTTAAGTCATACAAATCAAATATGGCAGAATAGATTGTTTTCAATTTTATTTGGACATTCATCTTTTTAAAATTTATTTTATACGCCAAATATTTTAATATGTTTTGTAATAAATAAATATGTCTGCAGATGTTTGCCCCCTAGTAGAATCAGCTTCTTATCTTATAATCTAATCATAAAAGCTTACTGTATATCAACACTGTGATGAAAGCTTTTGTCAGAAAGGAAATCATATTTCTTAATTTGACAATTATATTTTGTCATTGGGATGTGAGATATAGCCTGTCAGAGGAATGACAGTGTCTTTCAATTCATCCGTTCTTAAAGCTGAACTCATTGTAACAATAGTACCAGACACTTCAGCCACTGTCAATCAAAAAAATGTTACCCAGAGAATGAATACTAGAACTGCATTGAGGTATCTTGCTTAGGCAGATTCTTGTTCTTGTACCAATTACTGGACTGCAAAACATTTTTAACAAGATATTATTTAACAGTATATTGTGTCAAGTCAATATTTCTTAACAGTGGTAGGTCTAAATACTATAACTGATATTATATTCTGTCTGCAAAAATATTGAAAATAGTAAGGAGGACCTTTTCTTTATGATTGAAAAGATGGCACCGTGGCAACCTCACAAGCTGCCTTTAAACTACGACTGTATATGCATCACAGGAAGAACAAAGTACAATACTGCTATTATGGACTGATTGGAAGTATATGCATGTTTTTCTGTAGTTGAAAACATACTTAGTGCTAAGCAGGGTCTGTGAAACCAGCAGTTATAGCGTCCCTCTGATGTCACTTTCACACTGATATTTCCTACCCAGGTCTGGACCCAGGTTCTGGCAACCTGGCTTACAATCCCACGCAGTGTGAAACCATGTACCTCGGCCATACCCGGGCCGCAGCGACCCACCTCAGGATGTGGGTCGGCACGCTTTGAGCAAGATAAAATGCATGACGGCCGTTTGTGAGCCGACGCAATAACAAACAGCCACACCTGCGTGAAGGTTTCACTTCCGCAAGGAACATTTCTGTTTATTCTGTTTGGCCATATTTTTGTTGATTGAGACACAGAATGAGCCAGATTGCAGCAGGGATGAAGAAACATTTGCTGTAATCAACATTTGGGCCGACGTTTCAGTCCAGAGAAGCTTAGATGGAAGTGTCAGTAACAAGCTGTTTCTGGTGCATTGTGCTCTTGTGTCGGTCACCCAGGCCAACCCTGCTTTATCAAAAGCAGTGTGCAATTGCGTACTCGAACTGCATGACACTGGGTCCTGACCTGGCAGGTTCTGGCCCAGGTAGAGCATGCCAGTGTGAAAGGGGCTTGAGATGAACACTACCTGATTGCTAAATGAGTAGTGTTCTTTTTATCACTGGCATCAAGGTTGAGACCACCAAACTATTTAACCTAAAGGACACCTCCAGAGGTTAAAGCATAAGAAGGTTTTGAATAAATCTGCTGAGTCACACAGTCCCTCAGACTCCTGTTAGGGGGTGTTTCAGGATTCTGCTCAATGGGCTTTACCAATGGGTGTATATCATTTAGAACAGTTACTGATACTCTCTGTTCCTAATTTAAACAGGAACCAAACAAATCATGCAACATTAAAGAATTTGTAAGAACATTTTAAAATCGAGTTTAATTCCTACATAATGTTAACAATACAACAAATCGTTATTGCATTCTAGTCCCAGATTCAAACCGTCATCCACAGGGAAAAAACCGACCAAAACACATTTTTTCACACCAAAGTTATAAAGAAGTTATCTCCCTTTCTAAGAATAAAGAGGTCCACAAGCTGTGTTATGTAAATTGAGATTAAGAATGTGTGACAGAGACAAAGTGATTCTTGGTGATACATCTCCCTCCTGTTCCTTTGTAATGGTTAAACGTGAACCGGAAGGAGAAACCTGTGTTGTTATCGTGAGTGTTTTGTTTGTTTCTTGTCCTGTCTGAAAATATTGTTTTGTTATTATTAGACATCTGAAATACGATCCAGAGCTGTCGCCAAAGGTCAGCAATAAACCTGGACAACACTTTGCACAATAAACTGTATTTGCACTACGAGCACTAGAGCACTGTGGACTTGTGTTTGTGTTACGTGTGGGTGTAAACGGGACTATTATTATTTCAGGACCAACCCATGGATTACAGTAAAGCAATACCCGCCACTGTATTGCTTATCATTGTTATTATTTACTGTGTGTTTTGTGTCATCAGACATTTGGATTTAAAATAAAACATCATTGCGCCTGGATTATCGTTGTCTGCCTGTTGATCACCTGCACCTGCACCTGCACACCGTTAACCCCTTTGCCACAGAATGCCATTAAAAAGGATCTGTTAAACTCTGCTCTTAGGCAGGCAGTATGTCTTGACCTTAATCACATTAATTTAATGGATGTTTGATCAGTAAAATTCATTAGTATATAGAATTGCAGTGGTCATTACTATAGATTTACAGTTCAGTCTTCCAGCGGTGGAAACTGGGCTGAATAATGCTTTTCTGTCATATATATATATATATATATATATATATATATATATATATATATATATATATATATATATATATATATATATATATGTGTGTGTGTGTGTGTGTGTGTGTATGTGTGTGTGTGTGTGTGTGTGTGTGTGTGTGTGTGTGTGTGTGTGTGTTATTCTTCCATTCAACTGCAAAATGTGAGCATTGATTTCAGGTCTATGTACAGTGGCTTGCGAAAGTATTGACCCCCCTTGGCATTTTTCCTATTTTGTTACTTTACAACCTGGAATTAAAATTGATTTTTTGGGGGGTTTGTATCATTTGATTTACACAACATGCCTACCACTTTGAAGATGCAAAATATTTTTTTTATTGTGAAACAAACAAGAAATAAGACAAAAAAAAAAAGAAAACTTGAGCGTGCATAAGTATTCACCCCCCCAAAGTCAATACTTTGTAGAGCCACCTTTTGCAGCAATTACAGGTGCAAGTCTCTTGGGGTATGTATCTATAAGCTTGGCACATCTAGCCACTGGGATTTTTGTCCATTCTTCAAGGCAAAACTGCTCCAGCTCCTTCAAGTTGGATGGGTTCCGCTGGTGTACAGCAATCTTTAAGTCATACCACAGATTCTCAATTGAATTGAGGTCTGGGCTTTGACTAGGCCATTCCAAGACATTTAAATGTTTCCCCTTAAACCACTCGAGTGTTGCTTTAGCAGTATGCTTAGGGTCATTGTTCTGCTGGAAGGTGAACCTCCGTCGCAGTCTCAAATCTTTGGAAGACTGAAACATGTTTCCCTCAAGAATTTCCCTGTCTTTAGCGCAATCCATCATTCTTTCAATTCTGACCAGTTTCCCAGTCCCTGCTGATGAAAAACATCCCCATAGCATGATGCTGCCACCACCATGCTTCACTGTGGGCATGGTGTTCTCGGGGTGATGAGAGGTGTTGGGTTTGTGCCAGACATAACGTTTTCCTTGATGGCCAAAAAGCTCAATTTTAGTCTCATCTGACCAGAGTACATTCTTCCATATGTTTGGGGAGTCTCCCACATGATCTCATTCCTGATCTAGCCTTCATTTTAACCACTGTATCACTGTCTACTGACCGCAGCATTTAGTATCATACCTCATATACAATTGTTCTGTTGTACAACGTAAAAATTGCTTTTTTTCTGAAGAGGGTTTTAATGATTTCAAACATCCTCAAGCTAGAATCATATCCACAGCACACACAGGCACAGTTTGCTCAAGCAGTTAATATCGATAATGTCCCAGCAGCATGATAAAGCCACATTGTTCAGGTTTGGGGAAAATGCCAAAATCTGCAGAATTCGGTGTGGTCCAGCACTTGGTATCATAGATTGTCTCCAATCATTTTTTTAATTAAAAAATAAATCAATCAATCAGAGTTATGTCAAAACTCCAGTACAGCTCCAGGTGTCATCCCATGAATAGAACACTACAATACAATTGTAATGATGTATTTATTTATTTATTTATTAGAGAGATGCAAGATTAACAAGAGGTTATGCAAGTAATCGTAAGTATGCATTTGCCCATATTTTGTCAGCTATGTTATCTATTACTGTGCTTTATTTTCAAAACACAAATATATACTCAAATCTAGATTTTTGCTTCTGCTAATCAAAACATTTATACATTTCTAAAAATACATTAAAGAAGGTGATTATGTGAATTTCAAACTGTACTTTTCAAAACACTATATAATTTCCCAGGCTTTCGTATTCAGAGATTTACTTCAGTATTGTTACACCCACTCCTCCCCCACCAGGACCTTCAGATAGGTAAATGTCAAAGCTTTAGACTGCAAACATCTTTGATATTTCTGTGAAATGAAGGTAGAAGGTATTTACTTTCAAACTGTTGGTTTTATTTAAAACACATGTGAGAATATTTGCATGTGACCTTTAAGATATACCAAACAGTGACGAATAGGGTCATTATAAATAACCTTTTCTAAGTTTCTGCTAGAGGCAGGGTGACCAGAGAGCAAGAGTGAAAAATCAGGACACTTTCAGTTGGTGAGGGGAGGAAAGAAATCTCATGAACTACTGTACAATGCAAGCGACGCAAACTGTGTACAGTGCTGAGAAAAAGTTTGTGAACCCCAATGACAATTATGGAAATTCCATAGTTTTACAATGATAGCCTTCTTAAATATCCAATATGGTTTATATTAACCAGTTCCATGTCTTTTAAAACAAAATGATGTATGAATTAGACAAACAATGAGTAAATAAGATTCAGGGTATGTTGTCCTACCAAAATCTCTCCCAGAACAAACCGGAAAATCATCAAGGAAGTCACAAAGAACCCCAGAGTAACATCCAAGGATCTGCAGGACACTCTCGCCTTGGTTAATGTGAGTGTTCATGACTGAACTATCAGTAAAAGACTGAACAAGAATGGTGTTCATGGAAGGATAGCCAGGAGGAAACCACTGCTCTCTAAAAAAAACATTACTGCCCATCTGAAGTTCGCCAAAGAGCACATAGATGATCCACATGACTTCTGGAACAATGTTCTCTGGACAGACAAGTCAAAGGTAGAACTTTTTGGCCTCAATGAGAAACGTTATGTTTGGCGAACAGAAGAACCTCATCCCAACCATCAAGCATGGTGGTTGGAGTGTGATGGTTTGGGGCTGCTTTGCTGCCTCAGACCTGGACACAAACATGAATTCTGAATTGTATGAGAAGATTCTAGAGGAGAATGTCAGGCCATCCGTCCATGAGCTGAAGCTGAACCAAAAGTGGGTCATGCAGCAGGACAATGATCCTAAACATAAAAGCAGATCTATAAAAGACTGACTGTAGAAGAAGAAATTCTGTGTTTTAGAATGGTCTAGTCAAAGTTTGGACCTAAACCCCATTGAAATGTTGTGGCAGGACCTGAAGCGAGCCGTCCATGCAAGGAAGGATGAATGGGCCAAAATTCCTCAAAACCGATGTAAGAGGTTGACCAACAGTTACAGGAAATGCTTAGTTGAAGTCATTGCTGCTCAAGGGGGTGCAACCAGTTATTGAATCTAAAGGTTCACATACTTTTTCACACATGAATATTGAATGCTGAATCATTTGTGGATCAATAAATGTTGAAAAAGTATCATGTTTTTGTGTCATTTGTTTAATCAGGTTATCTTTATCTATTATTAGGACTTAGATTAAGATCTAAAATAACATTTTAAGTTTGAAATATGCAAAATATGTGAAAATCCTAAGGGGTTCACAAACTTTTTCTTGGCACTGTATCTTTCTTCTGTAGATAAGCTTTTTTTATTCCTTCGACTTCCTGTGTGCTTTGCACTTAGGCAAAAACAAAAACTTCTATGTGCAAAGCGGTTAACTTTCCTGTTTACTTTTCAGATGACAACAATGTTTTAATCAGCCTATCAGTGTGTCTGTACTGGCTTTTCTGTGACCTGCTGTACTGTATGTAGCACAAAGGAAAAAGTCAGTACTGCGTTGTTTTGATTTAGGTTGGTACAATCTAGTTTTCTGCATTATTTGTAAAATACCAAAAATGGACGACAAAGCAAAACAACCAAAGTATATTTCGGCTGAGGATCGTGTCAAGACAATTCCCAAAGAAAATGTACAAGCAGATGGAGGTACTTGTTTTGTACATCTTGTAATGTGAGTTAAAGAAAATACAATAGATCACTATAACTTCAGAATCACGCATTAAATAAATGGCTACTACAGAGGCTACCTCAGAGGCTGTTGAACAGAACGCAAAACAAACAACTTTCAGAAAACAAACTGGAAAGTCAGTGCAGACAAAAAAATTATTCCTGTGCTGTTTGTACCCAAGTCGAATCAACACTACAGGTACAATCAAGCACAGCTACCTCAGTTGAAACAACCTGCTGTTTAATTTTTAAATGCATAGGCATGTTTTGTTTGTTTTTATTCGGTACTGATAAAATAAATTCCTGGATGGTACAAATAACATGAAAACGAATGTGCTGCATATATGGACTTTATTAAAGAATGCCAGATACCTTTGGGTAACCGAGTTTTGGGGCTGTTTGTAATCGATTTTCGCATCTGTGTAACTTGGCAAAGCTTTGCCTTACACTTCCAACCAATTCAGTGGATGCAGACGTGCAGTCTCAATGTACAGGCAAATCCACACCAGACAGAGAATGTTGACAGCAACTGCAGGGGGATGTTGCATGCTTGCCTTTTAACAAATGACAGCATTCTGTTTTAGTAAGGAAACAAATACCACTATTTTTAGGTATTTATAGTGCTCTGAAATATTAGGTGTATTTAATGTTTAAACAAGTCTGCGAAATGTCAGTGAAATCCTAATTATAATCCTAATCCTAAATGGATGACTTGACCATGAGCATATAATTGAATCCATTGTTTTTCCCCACTGTGTTCGGTACTTGCACTTGTCTTTTTTGCTTTTTAGTTACGGGCTCATCAACAACACCAGCCATCATGACACTTCACCAGTAAAACTGTTCTGCACTGCTGAGTAGAAGGAAGCAAGGAGGTGTACCCTGCTACCGAGTAGTCAAACAAGAAGTACTGTGTGTGACTTGCTACATTGTGTAAAACAGTGTGTTTGTTTGTTAATGGGTGAACTGCTTAGCTACCCTGTTTATCGTTATTGTGTTCCTGTGTATTAATTAGTGCTCGAATAGAGCTAGGTGTTTATTTTGTTTTTGTTTATTTTTTTTATTATTAAAAGTGTGTGTAAAAAGCGCTAAAACCTCAAGTTTATGTCAGGTCTACGTTTTTATAGGGGCAAACGAGCATGAGTGAGAGAGGCCGTGTTATATATGGTGGCAGCATGTGTGGGTGACCCTGTAGACCTAGAAATGGACACTGAATTAAAGAATACCGCTGCTCAGCTGGAGCAGAATGAAAAGTGGAGACTGGGGCTAGGGCTGCCGGAGCGGGAGCCAACAGAGCTGGAGCTACTGCTGCTGCCACAGCTCCGGCCTCCAACCAAGAAAGTTCGCCCGGCGCCGGGTCAGTGCAGTTCCTTGCCCCTTGCTCCAGGACACCTTGCAGAAGGTTTTGGACCTCCCATCGCTGGACCTAGAGCCCAGAAGTGTGCTACACCAGACACAGTTCCTCACCTGGTCCCCCACTGTGCTCCCCCTGCAACCCCTGACGTTGCGCCACGTTCAGCAAATGACACTTGGGCTCCCCCTGCCTGTTGTGCTTTCCCTGGCGGTTCAGAGGTCGCTACGCTGGTACCCATCCTCAGACCTCTGCCTGCTGCACCACCCACCAGGTCCCTGGTTGGTGTGCTAGTCTCCCCTGTCACCTCGGTGAGGTTCCTCGATGCCGGTGCATACTCCCTTCCTGTGGATGCCAAAGGAAGGACCGACCCACCCTCAAGCCCACCCGTGGAAGAGGGCAAAGATCAAAGTGATTGGAAAGTGCGCATAAAAAGCGTGAAAACTTCAAGTTTGTGTTGGGTCTACGTTTTATAGGGGCAAATGAACATAAGTGAGAGCGGCCATGTTACATATGATATATATATATATATATATATAGTATATATATATATATATATATATATATATATATATATATATATATATGTTTATATCGGTTTTCTATTTACGATGCTACAACGTGAATCATGAAGTAAACGGGGATGTTCTTCATATCTATAGTTTCAAATAGGACAGAGATCTAGACAAAAATTTATAAGGGTCACAAAATCTAGGATCATAGTAACTTGTGTATATATATATATATATATATATATATATATATATATATATATATCTATATATATATATATATATATATATATATTGTTACACATAATTAATAAAAAATAAATTTTTGGTTCCTGGGTAGTAAGTGTTATTTCCTAATTGCTTATGCCTCAAAAGTATAGAAAATGGCTATTATTCCCCACAAACTTTGCTTTTGTGACCAGGACAGTGATATTTTGAAATTTACCTATTTTCCAGAACATTCCAGATAGATTCAGTGCTGAGTAAACTTGGAGTAACTTCTAGAACTTTCTAGAACTTTCCAGTAATATAAATAGTAGTATAAATACAGGGGCCTTAAGCCCACCAGTTCAGTTTAGTTCCAGCTGCCTAAGTGGATACATATCTGCATTTTTCTGAGATGGCATCAAGAGGCTGCAAGCATCCGGCAGACGCATTTTGCTATGTCTGCGGCCAATTTATCAAGACAAGAGCGAAAAAGTACTCCATGGAAGCATCTGCTAAGATGTGTGAGGCCTACAAGGCATATTTCGGCATGCCTGTCGGGGATCAAGACAAACCCTGGGCACCTCATTTCACCTGCGAGCACTGCAAAAAAACTCTGGAAGGTAAGATGGACAATTGTTGCTCGGAATTTTATGTTATAAAATTTGTTAAAATTTTTAAAATTGTAAAAGTTTTTAATTTTAAAATGTTTTACAATTTTCAATGTTATTGAAAAAATATATCATATATGAAAAATGTTGCGAGAATCTCTTACACATTAGTCATGGGTGAAATAAATGTATTTTTGTAGGATGGTACAGAGGGGAAAAGAGAGCCATGAAGTTCGCTATCCCAAGAATTTGGCGGGAACCCACTGACCACTCAAGCAACTGCTACTTCTGCATGGTGGACCCTTCCAAACGTCGGACTGGCAAGAATGCACCTGCTATCACGTATCCGGACCTTCCTTCATCCATCGCCCCGGTGCCACACTGCCATGAGCTCCCCGTACCCACTCCTCCGGAGAGAGAGCAGCCGTCTTTAGAAGAGAGCAGCAAGTCAGAGAGCGAGGAAGACGTTGTAGATCCAGATGACAATTTCAGAGGTGGAGCTGAGGAGAGAAACCCATACTACCCCAACCAAAAAGACCTCAACGACTTGATTAGAGATCTTGGTCTCACCAAGTCCAATGCCGAGCTTTTGACGTCTAGGCTCAAGCAGTGGAACTTGTTGGATGAAAGTGTGCAAGTCGCAGATCAGAGGAAGCGTCACCAACCTTTTTCCAGCTTCTTCACCCATCAAGATGGGCTCTGCTTCTGCCACAATGTGACCAGTCTGTTCGAGGCAATCGGAATCGCCTGTAACCAGAATGAGTGGCGCCTCTTCATTGACAGCTCATCCAGGAGCCTCAAAGCCGTGCTGCTCCATAATGGTAACAAGTACCCGTCTCTTCCCCTGGCTCACTCAGTGCACCTCAAAGAGGATTACAACAGCATCAAGACCTTGCTGGACGCCTTGAAGTATGATGAGTATGGCTGGGAGGTCATAGGAGACTTCAAAATGGTGGCATTCCTGATGGGTCTCCAAGGTGGTTTTACCAAGTTTCCCTGCTATCTTTGCCTTTGGGACAGCAGGGACACCAAGGCGCACTACCACAGGCGGGACTGGCCACAGCGGACCGAGTTCTCTGTGGGGAGGAACAACGTCAAGTGGGAGCCACTGGTGGACCCCCGGAAGGTGCTGATGCCACCACTGCACATCAAATTGGGCCTTATGAAACAATTTGTCAGAGCTCTAGATAAGGAGTCGGCAGCCTTCAAGTACCTTCAAGACTTCTTCCCTAAGCTGTCTGAGGCAAAGGTCAAAGCCGGTGTCTTCGTCAGACCACAGATAAAGAAGATCCTGGAGTGCAATGAATTCCCCAAGAAGCTCACTAGTAAGGTGAAAGCAGCTTGGAACAGCTTTGTCGCAGTGGTTCGGGGCTTCCTGGGCAATCACAAGGCCGAAAACTATGTGGAGCTGGTTGAGACTCTGGTGAAGAACTACGGCACAATGGGCTGTAGGATGTCCCTCAAAGTCCATATCCTTGATTCTCATCTTGATAAATTCAAGGAGAACATGGGACCGTACTCGGAGGAGCAAGGCGAGCGCTTCCACCAGGATATACTGGACTTTGAACGCCGCTACCAAGGACAGTATAATGAGAACATGATGGGAGACTACATTTGGGGGCTGATTCGTGAAAGTGATTTACAGTATTATCGTAAATCTCGAAAAACTACTCACTTCTAAATCTTTTGTAGTCATTTTTGTATTACTTTAGTATAACTACATGTTAATTTTTATTCATATGTTGTTTTTTTTTTCTGACTTTATGTGAACGAAAAGACACAAATTCGCCCGTTTTCTCATTTGAAATAGGTACATTTCAAAATATCACTGTCCTGGTCACAAAAGCAAAGTTTGTAGGGAATAATAGCCATTTTCTATACTTTTGAGGCATAAGCAATTAGGAAATAACACTTACTACCCAGGAACAAAAATTGTGTTACATAGTGTTAGCAATTGAGACTCGGTACAGCTGCATAAAAGCAGCATGTTTTCACTCACTCGGGGTTGTGTGTTCGTGAGTGGAGAATGGGGGAGAGAGAAGGAGATATCTAAATAACAATTGCTATTTCGTGCTGAAGCTCCAGCACGGTACTTGTTTTCTGTTTATCCACGTCTGTTTTGTCTGTCTGTTTGTTTGGCCAACACACCTCTTTGTGTTTTGATTGTTTAAATCTTTTATTTTCAATTATTATTATTTAAAAATAAAACACTGAGTGTCCCTGTGCCTCACCGGCTACATCCTTAGTCTGTATTTCTGGTCTGACGTCACCACTGTTCACACTGCCCCGTTATGCATTATTACTAACAGCTCTACATGTGCATATCCCCATTAGATTATACAGATTAACACAAGGCAGGGCTAATGAGAGGATATAATAGGAAAATGGATGTTACCTCTTAACTTTGGTTAACACCATTCAAACACAATTATAATCCTCACACCACGACTTTGCACCTCAATTTATTTTTGACAGTTTCATGCTTGATGCCACTTGTTCTTTCAGTGGTAGCAGGCAATTCAGTGCTTTTCAGCAGGCAATTCAGACTTTTTGACTGGTTTCTTTTGTTTCTTTTGTTAAATACCTATTTATTTTGCATCCTGTCTTACAAGAATGCTAATTAGAATTTTTTTCTACAGTCGTCGCACTGACGGCTGGAGTTGACAATGAACTTTTTAGGTATTTAAATTACGACTACTATGCAACCCCCCCCCTGTTTTGAACATATAATTTACAGACTTTTGAACCGTTTTTTTCATTAAATTAGTTAGTTGCCACTTTTGTTTAGGCGTTAAACTGAATTTTTGTCTGCCTGCCATTGGGTAGTCAGCGCACCTGACTGCCACTGGGTGTGCGGTGTAGTCCCCCTACTGGCACTAAATAGGACTACGACTACTGTGACTAGTACCACTACTACGACTACGTCTACTACTAATAACTAGAACTGCCAGGCAGTATTACAGCTTCCAAGCTCAGTACCAGATGGAAAATTTGACAAGCTCTAGCATTGCAGCACAAGTGTTAGCAACAGTTTTATGGAGCAGTTTCAATTCAGATTACTGCATTAGTTCATTATCTCACGATACTTTCAAACACCATCATAGCCATGAGCCTATCTACACAATGTAAGGAGTTATAAGCTAATTTTACATTTAACCTTAAGGAGAGGTCAAAGGTCACGATCAAGGTAATTTTTGAATAGAGCATATATGGGTTCCTAAATGTGTTGCATAGTAACCATAACCCTATGTGCACTGTAAGGAGTTATAAGCTAGTTTTACATTTGACCTTAGAGAGGTCAAAGGTCACAGTCAAGGTGATTTTTGGATAGATAGATCTATATATGGGTTCCAAGGACAGTGTTCTCTAGTTATCAATTAATCTATATCTGTGAGAAATTTCTCAAGAGTTATAAGCAAAGTGTTACATTTTAACTTAAGGAGAGGTCAAAGTTCCAGTAAGGTTTTCCATTAGAGCACATATCTCGTTCCTATATGTGTTCCATATACACACATTAACTTATTTGCACTTTGTAAAAAACAGTTATAAGCTAGTTTACATTTGACCGAAGAAATGAAAGGTTTTTTTTCAAGAAATGGCGTCTTGGTTCACGCACAAACACAATTTTTGAAAAAGTCAATTGTATTGACACAGGGATGATGCTTGTCAACTTTGGAGTTAATCAAATAAACACATTTTTTCAACTGAAGCTAAAAACAATTTATTGTAACAGGAATGATGTTTGTAAGAACAGGAGAAACTTGGTTTATTTGCCACAAATAAACCGTTTTTTAACTGAAGCATTTTTTGTTAAAAGCCCAGGTGCCCAAAAATACAGTTGAATGCAAACGGTGCAAGCAACTGTTGAGGTATCATCGAGGCACAACCAATCTTGACAAGCATAAGTTCATTATTATTATTATTATTATTATTATTATTATTATTATTATTATTATTATTATTATTTATATAGTCATAGTAGTAAAATGTGACTGTTAAATTAAGTTTGTTTTGCCCAAATCCGCTCCAGTTATTGATGCTGCAATGCAAACTTTCTCACAAGCAGCATCAATTATGTGTAAATAAACAATGTGTATTTTTATTTTTATTTAAATTATAAAAACATACTGTTTTATATAGTGTATTTATAAACTACATGTGAATGTTTTATTCCATTTATATGGATTACATGTAAAGTAATAGGATTTTCAATCCAAGACAAACAAGTAGCTGTTGCGTTGTCACCAGTAAACTATGCAAATTTGTACCATCAAAGGTTTGAACCTTTCTTTGGTAATGTGTTCTGAACCCTCGAAGGTCAGAATGTACCCTTTGCTGCAGCCCTACAGATCAATCAGTTCACTGCTTCCTAAGAAGATTTGGAAAGGTTTTTAACGAAATGTGTTAGGTGACTATCTTGCTTTATGCACAGTTGTTGGCTATAGTGTATTGATTTCAATATGCCGCATAAACTGAGGGTCTGATGCTTGAAGAAGCAAGTGCTTATAACTTATTCATTTTGACAATTCTGCAGCTGAAACACCATATTGGTATTTAATTAAAATATTTAGTAACACTTAAGAATGGACATGCACGAGATATTCTCATACGCGGAGATATTTAAATTTGATTTGTAAAAGCCATTCAAAAAGCGGCTAGGGAGGTGCTATTGTTAAACGGTTTGCAAACAGAAGCAGTCTGATGTTTGGGCACGTTTTGGTGAATTTGGTGGCAGCCATTTTGATTTTGTTTGAGTAAAATTTATTGCAGCAACTTCTGCTTCGCAAACTTGAAACGGGTTTGGTTGCTGATGACATGCGATGTTTCAGATCAATCAGTTTACCTGTTTCCAAGAAAAATATTTTGAAAGGTTTTTCAAAAAAATACATCAGACTGCCATCTTGGTTGACATAGGGGCAGAATTTTTTTTTTGGATCTGAACTGTAATCTACACGGGCTGATACCTGCCAAGTTTCATGTTGATTGGTTGCACCGCGTGCAAGGAGCAGTTTAAAGTTTTGGAAGGAAAAAATAAATAAATAAAACCAAATCTTTACAATAACAATAGGCCTCCTAGCCAACTTGGAAGCCTAATAATAATATAGTAGTAGGATGATGATGATGATTATACCAACACCTTACATTCACACTATGCGGTTAGGTGGAGGCACGGCTCTGTTGGTTTTCCTTATCGCCAATATACTCTAATGCAAGTTGCCAACAATCACCTGACCCTAGAAACAGGTTTTTATTGGATGAATCACATTCTTTTTTTTCCACAGAGGCCAGCCTCTCCTGTGTCTCTGGTGTACTGTCATGTAAAGTCCAGCATAAGAGATGAATTCTCAAACTGAATGCAGTAGGGATTCAAGGAAATGCATGCATATGGATTAAGGAGTGGTTAACATGTAGAAAACAAAGTACTGATTAGAGGAGAAACCTCAAAATGGAGCAAGGTAACCAATGGTGTACCACAGGGATCAGTATTAGGTCCTCTGCTATTCCTAATCTACATTAACCCTTTGCGGTTCTATGTCGGACCAGGTCCGACATTGTAATTTTCCCTTTCTGGTACGATGTCGGACCCTGTCCAACATCATCTAAAAGTCGTCAAGCACAGGTCTAGTCATTTTTTCTCCGGCATAAGCAGAGAAACCTTTTCACTGGCTGAGTGAGACCAATAGGAGTAATAAGCAATACATACAGCCCCTGCACCACAGAGCTAGCACAAACATAAACAATCAAGACAGCTGCTTCTGCATCCAGCGCTCAAAGAATGTCACAAACATTTACCAAGCTTTTGGAGATGTTATAGTAATAAAATAATGACTTGGATCACATTATTGAGAAGTTTGATGATAAAACGAGGATCAAGAGATTAGTGTGCAGGGCTATGAAGAGTTATGTGAAAAATACAGCAAACAAGGGGTAGGGCGGGGCTGGAGATGTAGTACTGAATGTCCTGTTGATATGCAATGCCTTTTAACCCATTTATTCAGCGCTTATCAGGCGCAATTTATTTTCACAGGCGGTTTATTTTACACACGCTATTTAATTTTTTTTTTTTCCAGAGTAAAACAGGTTTAAAAGGCCCTGCATAGCAAAAGGACATCAATACTGCATCTCCATCCTCAGATACGCCCCTTTTTTTCCAGCTTCATTTGGCTCCTATCGGTCTCACTTGGCCATTGAAAGGTTTTCTCAGCTTTTTCAAGAGAAAAAAACGACTAGAGACCTGTGCTTTACGTCTTTTTGATAACTGGACTGAAAAGGGAAAATTGTAGTGTTGGACTTGGTCCGACATCGGACCGCAAAAGGTTAAACCTGTTTTACTGTGAAAAAAAACTTTTAAACAGAGCGTGTGAAATAATCAGCGCATGTGAAAATAAATTGGACCTGACGCGCCTCACAGGCATTGAATAAATGGACTGCAAAGGGTTAATGACTTAGATTCTTGTATAATACGCAAACCTGTTAATTTTGCATACAACACAAAAATAGGATGAGTGGGAAAAATGGTTGCAGCAGCAAAGGTCATTCAATCTAGACAGCATTCAGAATTGGGCAGACACATGGCAAATTGCATTTAATATAGAAAAGTGTAAGGTACTGCATGTAGGCTATAAAAATGTGCATTATAAATACCATATGACAGATACTGAAATTGAACAAGGAATCTATGAAAAAGACCTGGACGTTTATGTTGACTCAGAATGCTGGTAACACTTTAGTTTAGGTATCCGTTATAAGTGGTTAAATGATATGTTATATGTTACATTATAAAATGTGTATTATAACAGTCTTATTATTTTTCTAGTCATACTTTATACTGGCTAATAACAAAGCTAATAATATGTTTATAGATTATTTATAATCACTTATAACAGATACCTAAACTAAAATGTTACCGAAATGTCTTCATAGGCAATGTGGGGAAGCTATAAAAAAAGGCCAAAAAAAATGTTTGGCTATATAGTGAAAATTTTAATCAAAGGAAGTAATGTTAAAACTTTACAATGCATTAGTAAGACCTCATCTAGAATATTGTGTTCAGTTGTGGTCACCTTGCTACGAAAAGGAATTTGCTGCTCTAGAAAGAGTGCAAAGAGTGACCACAATTTTTCCTGGTTTAAAAGGCATGTTATGTGAAGAATTATAAAAAATAATTGTATTTATTCAGTCTTGAATAAAGAAGACTACGCGGTGATCTGATTTAAGCATTCAAAATTCTAAAAGGCATTGACAATGTCGACCCAAGGGAAATTTTCGACCTTAAAAAAGAAAGAAGGACCAGGGGTCACAAATGGCGATTAGATAAAGGGACATTAAAATAGAATAGGAGGCACTTTTTACACAGAGAATTGTGCAAGTCTGGAACCAACTCCTGTGTAATGTTATTGAAGCCTACACCCTGGGATCCTGCTTGATGAGATTCTATGATCAATAAACTTCTAACAACCAAATGAGCAAGATGGGCCGAACGGCCTCCTCTCGTTTGTAAACTTCCTTATGTTCTTATGTAATGAAGCTTGCGCTGAGCATGCGTGAAAGTGCTAGTGCCTCAGACAACATCCTGCCCAACTGTAGAACTTTTGTTACTGAAAGCGAAATGGAGAACGTGGTAGATTGACTGTTAGAGAATCCATTTAGAATGCTGGAGTACACTGAGAAGGTTTCCATGAAAGGTGCAGGGTAGGCCTCAGCCTAAACTAACCACAGTACAAGAAGTTTCTGGAAAGAGTAGGGTTTTTCAATGTAATTGGTATGACAGAGTAGATTGGCTTACTGGCAGCACTGTTACAAATCGTCTGTATTGTTGGCCATGTTTACTTTTTAATATCTCTTTATCTACGCATACATGGATATAATACATGTAGATCCTATTAAATGCACTATCACTTTAACTACAAATGTTTTATTTATTTGTAATATAGTTAGGATGCACCAGACTCGCAGTGAAAAGCGAGATGCACATAAAAAGGAACACTATTGGGCAGAGCTCATCTTAGAACCAATTAGATGTCAGATGGTAGAATTGGGGGATGGGACTGAACGGGCTTTGCAGTATGTTGAGCTAAGAGAGTGAAGGAAGAGATGCATGAGCTAGAGAGAAAAAAGTTAAACGTTTGTTTTTAAGTTAATGTTATCCAAACGGTATATTTTGTACTTCCAAAAGATATATTTTGTATTATTCCCTACAAATCTAATATTGCTAAGTAAACAAAACGTTTGCTGTAGATAGTACTATCTGTTTCAAGAAAAGAGGAAAAAAAAAAGCAGCATTTTTGAGTTTATTTAAAAAAACAAAACAACTCACTTAAATAATTCTACTGCTGGCATATGGAGATAAGACTGTCCCGGGTAACACTTGGGATGACCTGGAGAAAGAATCTCTGGCAACATGGGAAAAGAAGATTACAGTTAGTGCTGTGTGTTTTGTGTCATCTACGAAACTGCATTCGATCGGCTAGAGAAGGAAAAATACATCTGTTTGCTGGTTGTCTGGTCATCAGTACTGCACATTTAAAAAAAAAAAAAATCGAGTTTAGTTGAAAAAATATTTATTTTTCATTGTTGCTTATTTTACATAAATAAGTGAAGGGGCATCTTGTGTTTTTTTTTTATTTTTTATTGCCATTACATACCCAAGCACTGATTCAGGCCTGCAATGTTTATTTGTATACTATTACTGTGCACGTCTACAGGTTGTCTGTATGTGTGTGTGGGCCCTCTGTAGTGCAATTGTTTAATGATTGTGTATAGCAATTAATTATTGTTTAATAGGTGTATAATTTGTAAAGCATATTGATTCAATATTACTTTGCAATATAGTTAATTCTATAAATATAGCAAGTGTGCATTTTATTGTCTGAAAAAAATACAGGAATCTCGCATGTTAGTTGAGTAAATTAACTTTAGTTAATGCTATTTGTGTGGTGTGTGAATGAATACTGAGTTAGAATTTGATAATATGTACTATTAGGGGGTTTACTTTATTTTAAATTTCCCTTAGAATAGGTGGAGGCATTGCATAACAAAAAAATAAAACAGATCATACGTATATTTTGACAGACAGGTATAACTAAGTAAACAGCTGGGAACCCAGGGCCCTGCCACTTACACTTACAAAGAATCATATTAATTCTGAGGTGAAACAGAAGCTATTGGGCCAAACATGTTATGTTGAAACATGTTATTGATAAAAATGATCAAATTCAAGTTGCAAAACACAGAAAATACAGCGCTATTTTAAAACACTTGATTGATGCAACAACGTACTTAGGTCACCAGGAATTACCTTTTAGAAGTCACAATGAAACAGCAAACTCTTTAAATAAAGGGAACTACTAACAGCTTAAAGAGGCTGTATTTTGTGGTATGTCAAAAACAATTCAGAAAGAATTGATATATTCCATCGCATTCACTGTGCTCGAGGAGATCAACGAAGAATTGAATACTGCTCCATTTTTTGCATGGCAGATTTCTATATATGAATTTGGGACACTACAAGAAAGATTCCTAGTTTATTTCAATGTGACTTGTGGACAAGACGCACACTCGGTTTTAAACTTGTAGACACATTCATGGCAAAGTTTGATTATAGAGAAAAACTTGTTGCACAGATGTCCGAAGGGGCTGCTGTGATGTTATCTGAGTTAAACGGCCACAACCTAAAGTAAGAGTAGAGTCTACCAGCGCCATCTTTGTTCACTGCGATGCACAATCTTGTTTTAAGCAAAGGAGCAAAATACATTACAAAAGCTAGGTTGTTCTTTGCCACAGTCGGGGGATTCTCTTCATAATCCATAAAAAGGGTAGCTTTGTTGGAAGAAATCGGTTGTGCTCGGCTGCCAAAAAATGCACCAACTCACTAGAATTTCAACTCCAGGGTCGTCAGCACTGTAAAGAATCATGAGAAGTTGCACAAAATATTTTCATATATTGTCGCCTCGGAGGGTTTTGATGAGGAATCAATCAGAGCTGCTACCACACTCGAGAGAACTTTGAATTCATTTTTCTGCTTTTCACATTTAACCAAATTTTCTCTGAGAGTGATACAGTGTTTGACATCATTCAGCAAAAAGCAATGGATGTGGTCTTTCGTAAAAGTAGAGTCCAGAATATGCTTCGATCTACAGAGGAAAAGAGGTCAGAGGAAGCATTTAAAAAAATCTACAATAAAGCAGTCGACTTGACAGTAGATCCAGCTGGCATACAAGATGTAAAGTTGCAGTATCGCTCTCTGTATTTTTCCATTTTAGATAATATAATACTTCAGATTCGCAACCGGTTTGCATGCATGCAAGAAAACCTATATAAATATATATAAATATAAACCCTATATAAATATCACACACACACTCTGTACATATAAAAACCCAACTCCGTTACAGTGTGCCGCCAATGGCTAAATCATATAATGAAGGTGCTTGTTTTGGTGCTAGGATTGAACTATGTTTGAATCCTACACCCATTAAATAATACATACTAGGGTCAGAGATAATGCTCCTTCTACAGCTACTCACCCAGGAAACACCTTTTTCCAACGAATATTTCTTTATGCAACTGCATGGAAGTCAACCATAAACACTCTTGTTTTCTGATCATTAGTATACTTTAAATCATGTTTTCAAGGATGTGCAGAAGTCGTTTCTCATTAAATTGAAGAATCATTAAGTCCAAAGGTCAAAACTGACGATTAACTGCGGCCGTTATGCTTGTGATGCATGGAGGTGTGCCTAAGTAGGGTTATTATAAAGAGTAATTTCTGCTGTGTTATTGTGAGTGAGGACAAGAGCAAACAGTAAGAGGCATGCAAGCTAAACATTGCTTGTAACCAAATTACAATGTTTTAATTATTGCATTCCCTTCTATAATAATAATGGCAGTTTAGTTTTAACTACTATTGAATGGGTATCTTTAAGGAGTAAGTATAATTATAGCCCTAAATATGAGTTTGTAAAGGAGTTCAAATGTGTTAATGACTAAAATTAGCAGCTTGTTAATTGTCAAATAGGTAAAATATATGTTTGACTTTTTTTATATCCATGTATTGACAGAAGTGGCAAATGGTAAAGGATACCTTGTGTCAAACAAAACATTGACTTGATTAATACTAACAACTAGTCTGAAACTTATGTCTATACCAAAAAAATGTAAAATGTAACAATCCATGAAGTTATTGTCCTTATAACTCTAACACATAGGCAGTGTTTGTGGTAATATTATATATTATATAATATATATATAGGTATATATATATATATATTATATAGATATATAATATATATATATATTTATATATATCTATTCTACTATTAAAACTAAAATGTTGGGGGTTTTGGGGGTTTGGGGTTGGGGGGGTCTCCTCCTTTTGGGGGTTTGTTTGGGGGGGGGGGTTTGGGTTTTTTCTTTTCTTTTTTGGTTTTGTGGGTGTGTGTTTTTTGGGTGGGGGGTTCACTCCTTTAAAACTACCTCTGATTGCAGATGCTCTGACCTGGGATTTCCACTTTCAATTATAGCTCTGAAAATACAATTTGAAAAGGGAAAAAGAAGAAACCCTGTACAACTAAATCTGGGAAGGAAAGCGTCAGTCGTTTTATACCTGCACATTACACAACAGCTTCAGAGTGTAGTTCCACATTACATTCAGTATTTGTTGATGTTCTTTTCTGAGAAGTGGATGTTATATAAATCCATTTACCAGAGAGTAGAGCTGAAGCAACGTCCTGAGGTAAGAGGCAAGTGTTACAACTACATCACCTACCCCTTTGTTACTCAATACCGTATATAAATAAATACATGGCAACAACTTGAACATATGAAAGTAATTCCCTACCAGGTTTTAGTTTTTTTTTTTTTTTTTTAAATACTATCAAAATGCTTCTCACTTTATCTTCTTTATATCTCTTCTTGTTGCTGCTATAAATGGTTTTAACTATTGTCATTTGGGATTTTAATCAAAGAACCATTGAATACACTAATAAGTCTTCCTTATTATATCTGCGCTGTCAGAAAAGGATCTTCAGCATCTGTTGGAAGCTCTTGGATCAGAGTTTGAAGCAGTATGTAAACGTACAGAAACCCTTTCAGAAGTGATGTTATCTTGGTTTATTCAATGTATTTCCCTCGAGCGTCTTGGGTAAATAATAGGCTCTGTCAGGTGCGGTTGCAGGATTAATGAGTAAACCGGTAATATCCAGACCCACCACGATACCCATTATAGATCATTAATGATAAGAGGAGCGGCTGTGCGCTGGTAGCAGCATCTTTCTACAGTTTGTTTTTGTAAAATTATTTGCTACAAGCACCAAAAGTGTGAATTCACAACCCACAGAACATAAGATTAATTTATTTTCAGCTATTTATTTTCTGCTTGAGGGGAGATTAACTTGCTCTGAGCTAATATCTTAAGTTAACTTATGCAGCATTTAATACAAAACAACTTTTAAGTATACCTATCTGTGGCAGGCTGGTGAGTGGATAGAGGCCCAGAGACAGTCTGGAGTTCAAAAAAATAACTATTTTATTATAAACACAAAAATGAAAGGGCACAAGGGCCAAAACAAAGCAATTTAAACACAAAATAAACAAAATAAAGCAAAAATACACTCACAAAGATAAAGGTTTCCAGGCTGGGCAAACCATTCAAACCATTCAAACCATTCAAACCATTCAAACCATTCAAACCATTCAAACCATTCAAACCATTCAAACCATTCAAACCCCAACCTCCTTCCTCAGCTCCCTCCTCCAAAATGAAAAGCAGAGGCCTCCTTTTATGTCAGGTGGCTGGGCGCTGATTGATCGTTAATTAAACTAATCATCTAATCAACCCCAGCCACCTGAACACAATGAACCAAGGCAGGTAGGGGAATTTAACCCCATCCCTGCCAATTTCTAAAGAGCAGAGCTGTGCTCTGCCACACTATCATAATCAATTATTCCTTCATTTTAATTCAATTGGGCCTGTTCACACAGCTTAAACGCCTTTGATAATTGTGTTTTTGTTTTCAGTTGTTTTTATGTTCTAAAGAAGCCAATAACACTTTAATGAATATCAAACTACATTTTATTCATAAACAGACTTTGAAATAGTTGAAAGCTTTGCGAACAAAAAGACACCACCATTGCCATTTCCTGTTACTTAATTTTTTTCTCGATTATATTCACGGAGCTGTGCTAGTCTCCTTACGATAGTTTATTCTAAAATCACATATACGATTCAACTTATTTTTTTTAACAAGATTTATGGAAATATTCACAAATGCCTCTGCTCCATCTACAGTGTATCCGCCGTATCCATTCATTTAAGGTGGTTTATATTATCAAAATAATTATTTAACAAATACATGTTTGAATTACATTTTCCAATGACCGTTCATGTCTGTTCTTATTTGCCTTTCTATTGTAAGTCAGTAGGATCAACGACTGCTTTTTTAACCAATAACTAACACTCAAGATTCAAGGACAGCAAGAGGGACTGCTGTTAGCCTAATACTGCAGAACATGTATAGAATTGAGTGTTTGTAGCGATCTCGGTTCCCACAGGCAGGCGCACCACACAGAGTGAGGCAATCCACACACAGGCAGACAGCGGGAGCGAACCCGGGACCGCTCGCATTGAAGCACAGCACCGATACCGCTGTACAAAAGAGCCAGCTCCTTTGCAAAGAGCGTACAACAGGCATATGTCTCTGTATGTGATTACATCACCTAGCAGCCCTGCTGCTGCCTTCCCCTGTGCACGCTACATGTTAATTTTTGCTGTTCAGTCAATTGAAAATCTGATTCACAAAATGACCTGTAACTAACCTGTATGATAATACATAACTTAGTTTTTCCACATAGCCACAGCTAATAACCAATTTGTTCAGCTGTATATACGGTGACTAGGTGTCCCAGTTTTCCATCAAAGGTCCCTGTGTCCTAGTTTTCAGCCACTTCCTGTAGCGTGACAAACTCTAAATACCTCTTGTCAAAATAACGTAAACAACCGCTTTTAGTTTCTGGCACCTGCAATGAAAACCAAATAAAATAAAAAACAAGGTAGTCGGATAATCGCAAACATTATTTTTATAAAGTGATTAACACAGACGTACATTGCATATTCACCAATGCGCTGTGCATTTTCATTTAGTTTCTGTTCAATATGAATCTACTATTGTCTGTAATACAGTAATTTCATAGCTATTCAGTTCTGGCTGGATTTAAGACCAGACACCAGACACAGCAGCGAGAGGTTGCAAGCATCAGAATCCACCAGTTTAAATAAACCACTTCAGCAATGTCAATAAGTAGAGTCTGATCCAGTGACAAAAGAAAGAAAAATGCCAAAACTTAAATGTATTTTTAATGATTAATGTATTATTATTATTATTATTATTATTATTATTATTATTATTATTATTATTATTATTATTCAATGTAAGTGCATACATGTGTCACGTATTATACAATTGACTGAGTAACGACGAATTTGATTAATCAATGTTTAATATTTCCAGGTCCATACATGACTTTAATATGATGGAAAAATTTTTTATTTCTACTTCTTCCGGATAATTTATTGGGAATTTTTATTCTGATATAAATTGCCCAAATTTAACCCAAATAGTTAATAAACACAGGGTCAAAAAGCTCGAACTTTATTGTTTAGGCCAGTAGGATGACATGTATCAAGTGGTAATGGGCTACGTTCCTGTCAAAACATTGTGTTACACTTACCCTTGTGTTTTAGCTACGAATTACATGCCCGAGAAGTTGGTTCACCTGTTGGTTCACTGGGTGTGACAGGGTGTCCGGGACAGTCAGCAAAAATTATAAAAATTAACAAAAATAAATATGGCAAAGTTTTATTTTTGTGCATTAATGGAGTGTCCAGACAGTAATTTGTGTGTACAGAAATGAATTGATTTATTATTATTTTCTCTACACAAATAAAAACAAATAACAAAGAAAACAAAACGGCGTGAAGGAGGGGGTGCTGGAGTAATAATCCCAAAGAAAGGTAGTGAAAACGTACTTAATCGTTTTCTCGGCGTCCCCGGACATAAACCAAAGAAAGACAAAAAAAATTAATAAAAATTTCACCTCCTATCTCCTCACTAATTCAAAAACCCAGCTGCCAAAAACTCCTCTCTCCCTCTGCCCGATACTCCGCCTATTTTACCTTTGGACCAACCCCGAACACAGTAGTACGTTCCCTGTAGTATGCAACATCCCACCTCTGTAGTCAGTGGAAAACCAATCCCCAGCTGACTAGTGTCCTTATCATTCACTTGACTCCAATGGCTGGAATTTACATATTCGTACTTCCACCCCTCACCAAGGTGCCGCCCCTCATAAAAATGACTTTCGTCATGGTCACGAGATCTTGGTAAGGGAAGTCCCGAGTTGGTTTGATGCCTTCTACTGTCAGGAGGCTGAATCACAGACCGAAACCCCTTTGACTCATCACACATTCCTTGTGTCTAGCTTGTGTATGTGTATTCATAGTAAATCCTCGATCTTTGTAACACTTCAATTAAATATTACTAAGAGACCTAACCAATCCATATAAACATTAAATTATCAATTTTTGAATTGTTCCTACAAGTAGTAGCAGTAGTGTGGCTAAAGCATTTATCCAAAAGGCACCTTACATACAACACTTGAGAATGAATATGTAGTACACCAGGCTGTAACAATACAAGCAACAAGGTTTGGGGTCCAATCCTATTTTTCATTTCTAGTTCGGTTTTATAAGAAAATCCAGTTCTAACACAGCCTGTTACAATTCTAACACAGCACAAGGTTTGTTTACTTATAAGTAGGAGTTTAAATAAAAAATAAAACTGGAATTGACCCCCAACCCTGCAAGCAACTGTGTTTTAACTGTAAATGGCTGTGTGATGAGTCAAAGGGGTTTCGGTCTGCAATTCAGCCTCCCAACAGTAGAAGGCATCAAACCAACTCGGGATTTCCCTTACCAAGGTCTTGTGACCATGACAAAAGTCATCTTTTTGAGGGGCGGCACCTTGGTGAGGGGCGGAAGTACGAGTATGTAAATTCCAGCCACTGGAGTCAAGTGAAATTAAGGATACCTGTCAGTTTGGGATTGGTGATCCACTGACTACCGGGGCGGGGTTTGCATGCTAAAGGGAACATGCTACTGTGTTCGGGGTTGGTCCTAAGGAATAGAGGCGGGGAAAAAAAGGCTGGAGGGAAGTACTTGGGAGTTTGGACTGTGTCACGAACGGAGGCCTTACTAACTTGGTTCTTTTCTGTTTTTATTCCTTTTTGTTTTATTTCTGGATTTAAGCAGAACGCGAAGAGGACTAAGAGGCTTCCGTTCCATTATTTTTGATTACTCCCGCACTCCCTCCCTCACATCCTTCTTTATTATTTTTCTTTTTTTTCGTGTAATATTAAATAAAATTTTAATTGTTACATGTAAATCACTGTCTGGAAAATCCATTTGTACTCACACGCCTCACAGGCTGCATTTCCAGAAAATCACTGAAACTATTTAATTATACAAACATATAGCATTTAGGGTGGTACACACCCTATATGACAAGTGCTGTTATTGTACCTTATTCAGATGGTGCTAATGTAAAATACACCTCTTTTTTCCCAAGTACAAAAGAAAACTTGTGTCCCGTTCAGCAGAGATGACAAAGACATCATCATGGCAGAGGTAGCGGAGAGATGGGACGAGCTCTTCAGTGTGCAGAGCCTTTCTCTCTCTCTCTCTCTCTCTCTCTCTCTCTTGAGGTGCCAAGGTCTCAGTATCCTCAAGTGGTGTAAGAGAGGGCGAGGACATCTGTAAGAAATGGACTTACATCAAACAGAGCTTAAGAACCAAAGTGGCTACCCAGCCAACATCCACCGCACATACTGGTGGGGGAGCTAACGCCACACTGGAACTCAACCCCTAGAACAACGTTTGCTGTCCCCGATGGGCCATGAATGTGTGTGGGGTGTCGATGCTTCTAATGTTGGTTTTGGTAAGTATATAGAGGTGAATAGCAAATGTATTCATCACAACATGAGGATTTGATTTCAGTCTACACACACACGCATACATACAACCTATGTTCTGGGGAGTAACTATCCACGAGTATGCTGAGTGAAACGGGAATGCACTCTGTACACATCAAAGCTGTGAATTACAACATTACTAAATACTAGCCTACCCTGTTACTTGTCATATATAGGAGAAATTAAACTAACATGTTTGAAAATTATATATTCGTAACACAAATGTAGTTGCAGTCACAGAACATTAACCTTAAACTGTCTGGTCTGTCACAGAGGGCCAGAGCCACCTCTGGAGGAAAGTTCCGGCACCGAGGTGTTCAGCAATGAGGTGTCAGATTTGCATGTACTCTTATTATATATATATATATATATATATATATATATATATATATATATATATATATATATATATATATATATATATATATAACAGGACACACACACACACACACTAAGCATACTCTTAAACTCAGGGGAGATGTTCAGGAGGATTAAAAGATGTTTCTGACTCCTGTAAGTGGTTTTGTTCATGCACTGGGCTTCCAATGTATCCAGATGACATTTAATAATCAAGAAGCTCACAAAGACTCATTAAATTTGAAGTTTGAAATTTGAATCAGGGTAGTAATACAAATGCACAGATTAGGGAAAGGGTACAAAATAATATCCAAGTGTTTGGATATCCCAGTGAGCACAGTTGGATCAATAATCAGGAAGTGGAATCTGCATCACACCACACAGGAACTGCCAAGAAAAGGCCGTCCCTCAAATCTCAGCACTCAAACAAAAAGGAGACATGTGAGAGAAGCCACAGAGAGGCCAACAATCATTTTGAAGGAGCTACAGAGTTCAGTGGCTGGGAATGGAATAATGGTGCAACAGTCAACCATATCAAGAGCTCTGCATAACACTGGCCTGTATGGGATGGTGGCAAGAAAGAAGCAGTTACTCAAAAAGTACCATCTGAAAGCACGTCTGGAGTTTGCCAGAAAGCATGAGAGTGACCCAGCTGTGATGTGGGAAAAGGTTTTGTGCTCAGATGAGACCAAGATAGAGCTTTTTGGCCAAAACTCAAAGTGCTCTGTGTGGCGCAAACCTAACACTGCCCATGCCTCAAGACACACCATCCTACAGTGAAATATGGTGGTGGCAGCATCATGCTGTGGGGATGCTTCTCATCAGCAGGGACTGGGCATCTTGTTACAATTGAAGGAAGAATGGATGGAGCAAAATACAGGAAAATACTGCAAGAGAATCTGCTTCAGGCCAAAGCAACATTGGAGTGGCTCAAGAACAAAAAGGTGAATGTCCTACAGTGGCCCAGTCAAAGTCCTGATCTCAATCCCATTGAGAATCTGTGGCACTATTTGAAAATTGCGGTTCACAAGAGTCGTCCAACCAACCTGAACAACCTGGAGCAAATCTGCCAAGAAGAATGGGCCAAAATCACTCCGACACTATGTGCAAAGCTGGTACATACTTACCCCAAAAGACTTAAAGCTGTTATTGCAGCAAAAGGTGGCTCTACCAAATATTAATGTGTGGGGGTTGAATACTTATGCAAGCAAGATATTTCAGTTTTTTATTTTTCTTAAAAATATTTCCCAACATAAAACCAATGTCACCTTACAATAATTGATTTTGAGTTTAAGGGTTTTAAAATAAAATATCAAACAGAACAAAATTTCAGCGTACCATTTGTAATTCAGTAATATGAGAGAATTGGTCAGGGGTCTGAATACTTTTGCAAGCCTCTGTACATTCCAGAGGTTTTCAATGGGGTTCAGGTCTGGAGATTGGGCTGGCCATGACAGGGTCTTGATCTGGTGGTCCTCCGTCCACACCTTGATTGAGCTGGCTGTGTGGCATGGAGCATTGTCCTGCTGGAAAAACCAATCCTCAGAGTTGGGGAACATTGTCAGAGCAGAAGGAAGCAATTTTCTTCCAGGACAACCTTATACTTGGCTTGAATCATGCGTCCTTCACAAAGACAAATCTGCCCGATTCCAGCCTTGCTGAAGCACCCCCAGATGAGTCCAATTTTCATCTTTGCCCAACACCTGCTCGTCTAATGGTTAGAAGGAGACCTGGAGAGGCCTACAAGCCACAGTGTCTTATACCCACTGTGAAATGTGGTGGAGGATCGATGATGATCTGGGAGTGCTTCAGCAAGGCTGGAATAGGGCAGCTTTGGCATGAATAATTTTGCAGTGGTCTCTTAATTTTTTCCAGAGCTGTATATATATATATATATATATATATATATATATATATATATATATATATATATATATATATATATTTCTCCACAACTAAAAAATAAATCATATACCTTATAGCAATGCATCAATATAAAAGAGATATAGATTCAAAATAGTTATTACCTCCCAAAATATCTATGAACATGTAAAATATAATGTAAGGAGAGAAAATGTCTTCAAAGGCAAAGACTTCTAAATACGACACCATAGCAATCAGCTTGATCAGAGATCTTCAGAGCATGGATCACATCAGTTTGTAGTTTGAAGTTCAGTGATCCTTGACTAGGATTTTACCTCAGTTTTTATAGTTTTTGCTTCGTTTTTTACTGTACATCAGAAGTCATAATTAAATCTTAAACAGTTCATGTCCTTCAAGTGAATAACATCTTCAAATACACCCAGTAACTCTTACTAATGGGTCATCATCCCATTATCCTCCTCCCCTACATTTCCAAAATATGTGAGGTGAACTTTTCATCTGATGTTATTCTCTTTTGGTACCAGGGAGTGCCTGAACACAGCATGCAAGTGAATACAGTGCAAGTATAGAATAATACATATAGAAAGGTGTGTAAAATTGTGACAAAGTGCCCGCCCCTGTGTGTATTTTCTGTATATGTTGCATATGGTGTGTTAAATGTTGGTGTATAGGCATTGGTACATGGGATATAAACGGGTCTGTGTTTCACGTGTGTTTAAAAATGTATAATTGTATTTAGGCACGGGATTGTAGATCACTTCACGTGCATTTAAAGTATTTAATATGTGAGCACGAGGTTGCACATAATTAATTCACATGCTGGGATTCAAGTGAATAATTAATTGGTAATTGAATCCCAGCACAACAGTATATATACACGTTTTACTCACTCGGGGTTGTTGGGTGTTCGGTGAGTAGGGAACAGGACAAAGACAAATTAGTTATATATCAATTGCTATTACATGCTGGTGGGACCACCATGGTACTTGTTTATTTAAACTCACCATTTGTTAAGTCTTAGTCCGTTTTTGTTTGTCTTTTTGTTTTGGCGTAAAGTGTCCTGTCTTCTGTTTGTTTAAATCTTTTATTTTCAATAAACTGACGCAAGCAAGCGTCTTCATCATTTCACCTCATCTGTCCTGTCTCTGTGTATTCATTTCCTGGTTCTGACGTCTCCGCTCAGCCATCTTTGTGACAAACATATAACACCTATTTTGCTTTAATTATTCCAACCTGGGTTAATAATATATTTTCCTTTCACCATCAAAAGACATCCTCCTTGATAGGTTGGCTTTATTAAATGTATAGATGTGGTTTAACAATTAACTAAAATATATTGGATAGAGTCTACAATTAGAAATCCAATTATTTTCACTTAAATCCAGTCTATCAAGAACATAGTCAAAATATAATAGTCCCATTTTTGCTAGTCAATGCTTTAAACTAAAAGTGACCTCTCTCTTTGTTTTTTACAAAAATCCTGTTAGGGCAAGTTTTAGATCACCTGCTTTCCTGCCAAGGTCATTCATCGTTAACTGTAAACATTTTTCCAAGCATATGGAATTCTTAGTAAATTTAAATATGGTCCTATGCTATTGCTCCCCCTCACCTGTTTTACCAGGTTTTCATTAATCTCTATGATTTAATGAAGCCATAGACAGTTCACCATATACAGCCTTTCATGTACAAGAAGGTATTTTTTTTTAAAGATCACTCATCATAGAAACATTTGATTTTAAATTGCTGACCAGTAAGTTTAGCTTCAATTGCCAAGAGTTATTTTCTCCCGTTACCCATGTGCCTGTTACTGTTTTGTTTCAAGCAAAGACAAAGTTAACAAATGAATTACATTCTCTTTAGCAGATCCTACGATATGCCTGACACAGACACTATATTCTCTTAGTTTCAAACTCTTATGGTTCTTCTCTTAAAATAAAACATGTACACTTATATTGTTTGAATAACTCTAGTATACCTGTGTTTAGCTTAAAGACTACTTTCCGATCAAGCTTACTTCTCTAAATACATTTGATTTAATTAACATTTGAGTTAATTGAATGAGGTTCTCATTTCTGCTTTTCTCCTCAAGGTTATAAACCTTGGCACCAGTAGCTCAGACAAAGACAAGCTTAATTCATTTCACAGGTGTTTCTTGGTCAGCGTGACCCCAACCTAGCTCCCTTTTTACTCAGATTTACAAAGTTGCAATAATATTTTTACTGTTATAACAGAATAAACAGGAATATAGAATGCCCTAACATAACTATAGGTTAATACAGAGCATATTAGAACTTTTTGTATTGGGAATTTAACAATTTGTTTAGTATTTCTTCAGGCTTTATATTCTTTAAAACACGGTATAGTTATTTCAACATTTTAACACACAAGCAGTTTCACAAATGTTCAATTTGTATCAAAGATCAGTCTACTTCCAGTAGCTGTCACAGTCTTGGGTCAGTTTCTGCTCTCACTGAGTCTGTCAAAGCCACCACAGGTGTGTCTTTAAAAGCCTGATACCTGCAAAGACTTAAATATTGTTAGCAGATCTTCCAACTCATTCCCATCATCAGTGGGAAAACTTCAAATACATTAAACTGTTTCTATCAAGAGACATCTATCTCTGCCGCATGCACCTTTCATTCAAAAAAGGTGAATAGGCTCCCACATCCTATTCACCCTCAGACCCATCATCTCCTGCTCCCTCATCACCGGGATCATGCTGTACCCCAGCAACTGGATGTTGGCCTCTTGTGGCAGCATTACAATATGGGATAACGCAATGTTGTGAAGTACACAACATGCAATGATGATGCAAGCACACTTTGAGGTCTTGTATTATAGGGCGCCACCTGATCTATCCAGGCAATGGAAACACATTTTAAGGAGCCCGAATGTCATAAACACACATGCACACATTAAACACACATGCACAGAACACCGAACAGAACACAGAATTTGCCTTTTATTTACCTAAGGATATGTATGTAAAATATTATATTTATTTTGGGATACAATGTGAAAGCCTTTTTCTACAAAGAAACTATTATATATCCAGCAGCTCACTTAACAAGACTGGACTGAAAGGGATCACATTCGTCGCAATTGTATACACAATGATCAGTCGGGTGGCAACTGGTTAATTACTTGATGTGTATATCTGACAAATGATACAGATGTAAATGATGTCAAGTAGCTGGATTAATGCAGGGTGTAGCCAGTTTGTATTTGTTTTGGATCATTCAATAGACCCTGTGACGAAGTGCCTGCCCCTGTGTGTATTTTCTGCTATATGTTGCGTGTGATGTGTTAAATGTTGGTGTATAGTCATTGATACACGGGATATAAACGGGTCTGTGTAACACGAGTGTTTAAAATGTATATTTGTATTTAGGCACAGGGATTGCACAGCACTTCACGTGCAAGTAAAATGTAATATGTGAGCACGGGGAATTGCACATTATTAATTCACGTGCAGTTGTACAGAGACTCTAATTGAATGATTGATTAGCAATCGAGTCTCGGTACAGCTGCATAAAAGCAGCATGTTTTCACTCACTCAGGGTTGTGTGTTCGGTGACTGGAGAACGGGATTGGAGACGGAGATAATAATAATAATAATAATAATAATAATAATAATAATTAAAATAGAAGCTCACCTTGTTTTGTTTAGTGATAGTCCGTTTTGTTTGTCTCTTTTGTTTTGGCGAATGTGCCGTGTCCTGTGTTTTTGATTGTTACAACCGTTTATTTTCTGTCTGTTCTGTTCACTTATTAAATGCTGAGCGAAGCCATTCGCTCAGCTTCACCAAAATCCATCTCTCTCTTTGCTTATTTTCCTGTTTCTGGTCAGACCTCCCCCACTCCAGCTGTCTTTGGGACAAACCCATAACCAACATTTGAGCTTTCACGCGATTTGATTGCCTCTTGTAATGTTGAATATTGCTGAATATTTTGTAACTAGATTTATAAATTATATCTGAATGTACACATTTAAAAATATATATATATATATATATATATATATATATATATATATATATATATATATATATATATATATATATTCACAACATTTATAAATCTGGGGAAAAATACAAGATTTAAGTTAAATCTGGAAAAAAAGGCATGTTCAAATATTAACGCTTTTTTTTTTTTTTTTTTTTTTTTTACACATGGCACACCATAGTTTAGTGTTAATTTTTTACTATTGGCATAATACGTGGTAGCTTTTGACAACTTCGAAGTTGACTATAAAATCCAGTCCTGCGAAAGTCTTAAGATTTATAGCTAGAATTGAGTAGATTTGGTCGGGCAATAGCAAACCACTCCCCCTTCTCAACCCACTTGAAGTCAACAAGCGATAGCTGCTTTTTGAAGGGCAAAAAGGACTTGTTTTTGGTTCTTGTTTTATTACCGCGAATCCTTTTGCATACTCGTTTGCTAAGTGCTAACTTTGATTTGGTCCGGCCCAAAGCACAGGTTTATTTGTTTTAAGTGGCACACTCACATATTATGTGATGAAAGTTTGTGTCATATCTTTACCTCACTTACAATCACATTGTTGCACAGTTCTCACTCTCAGACTGTATATTTTAGTATATTATACTATCAGTTATACTATTAATATGTCATATACATTTTAAAATGTTTGGAATGATACTCCATTAAATGTTCACACTGTTCTATTATTAAAGTACTATTCATATGGTAACATGTGTAAGTCTTGTTCAACATACAATCATGTTATACAATATTTATTATATTGCTTAAAACTGTGCAGTTAAAATACTTCCAGCTTGCCTACTCCTAACTTTTTTTCCAGTCTGGCCCCTTTAAAAAAAACTAGTTGAAGAGCCCTGCTGTAATGTATCCATGCGACAAGGCAAATTTGATTATATATCATTACAGCCATTATGATTTACAAATCAGTGATACAATCAATCAGTTGGGGGTCATGTTATGACTGTGAAAACAAGCCTCAGCTGCTGCATGTAAAATCTATTTCTCATTGACATCTACTGTAGTTTCCCAAAATCATCTTACAAACTGTCAACATCATGTTAATTTATAGGGATTATGGACAGGATTTATTTCCCAGTTGTAGGGTACAGTTACAACAACTATGGAAAAAAAAAAAAAAAAGGTTTTGTCCTTAACTTTGATCTGATTCAGTATTTGCACAAATGCCTAGTGGCTGTAATAGTTACTGGAATGGATTAACAGTGTGCATTGGCTAGAGCCATTTTTTATTTTAAAATTGAAGTGTTACTGTACCTCTGTGGAACTGTTCTATCAGGTGCTCATACCATTATAGCTACTCTTCAGCTACGTTTTCCCTTAAAACAGCAACACCACAGAGTGATTGTTGTGCCATTGCATTTGGTGGGGGAAAGCAAATACTTTTTATGAATAAACTCATCACAACTGAGCTATGAACATAACAATCCATGGTTTACTCAGATTTATTCAAATTATATTTTGGTTACAATGTAAACTGTGAAAGATAGCAGTACCATACTGTTGTCCATAAACCTATTAATATGCTTTATCGAGGACTTCTTTCCAATTAAGTTAATAAGGGGATAAAAAAAAAAAATCCTTTAACAATTCAGATTAATAGAGAAGGGGGTGGTACTTAAACATGCAGTTATTATGATAAAACATAGACCACTTAAAGTTACAACACAAAAAACAAAGTAGTCTACTGTATTTACAGATAGCTTTTTTCTCTATGCAAGTGAAGTCTTCTTCTAATTGTGATTTTATTGTTTATTGCAGTGGCCTAAAGGAAGGAATCATTTATAATACAGTTAGTAAGAGTTCTCTCTTTTAATTTTTTAAATTTTAGATGTCCTGCCAGGACTTAATCAACATTGCCACAGCTGGGTTTTAGGAATTAAGCAGTGCATTATATGAAGTATGATACACCAGATTTTTTCAATGATGTTAGAAAAGGTTTTTGCAAAAGATCATTTGTAACTGCCAGTGGTGTCATTAATTTGTGGTGTATGGTTATATGATTCATTTGTTATAGGATTTAATTTGTGATGGAATGAAGGGAACAAGCATCTTTTACTTCAAATCTCTTCTACTGCACTAACTGTTGTGCAGGGTATGCTGTAAAACAGGCATTGATGACTTCCATGGCATGGCAAACTACCACAAATATTGTCTTACACAAATAAAACTGGACGGAGGCAGGGGGTGAACCACTGACGAATCACACCGCAAGTTAGCCAGCCATTTGTTATATAGTGTTTAACTTAACCCCTATGACAGGAGACATAATTCATAATGGCAGTGAATCACACAACACTGCCTGTTACAACCAATTCATGGCACAAATGGGCTGGGCACAAACCTGCGACCGCGCACATCACAAGCAAGTACTATGCTTGTGAATGAGCCAGTCTCTGCTTATAGAGCTTTTAAACTTATCTCATTGTCAGGACAGAATCTGTAACAGCATTGCAGCACACAACACAGCCTGTTACATGTAGTGCTATGTGACATTGTTTTTATGCCTATCAACCCCAGTGGATAGACAAGGTAATATGATGTGCATCCAGAGGAATCAATGTTTTACAGATTAAGATGCTAGCCTGGGAACCACGACGTTCACCAACTGCCTCAAATAAAGTCTAAAGACAAAATCTATGATTCAATGCACCAAGCAACTTGAAAATACAATAGGTTCATGTTCATGGCCATATTGTATGAAAAGATATGTATTGTTTGCTAAACATATACATGATAGCTGCTACAGACAGTTATCAAACTGACATTTCAGACTGATGATATCTCTGAAGGCTGGACAACTATGTTTAGACATTTTATGAACAGAAGCGACTCCAAAGTTGATTCCATCTGCAGGATTACAGAGACCAAACATACATATGTTTAATTCCTTACAGAATTTTCTTTTAGCACTTGTAGATTCCAAAAGGACTATTAAAGCTAAACTAGTGTGTTTATTAAGGATATAGTACAGTGATAAAAGCATTTTAGTATGACAGTGTATACTTTTAAAATGGGTTCTTTTAATTTGTCCACTCTAGACTAAAGCATGATATGTACTTCAATACAACTGCGTGACACAAAATTCTAGAGCAAATGCTACAAAAATGTACATATTTCATGCTTGCCCATCATTGTAACACTATGCTTACAATCCCTGTCCTCTGTGTTATCTTCAATTTAGATCTTCCTTTGTACAGTTCTTGCTTTCTCCATTATTCACCAATCATCTTGTCAAAAATATACTTGGGTCACTTGGGTTTACTAAAACCAGTGCAGAGTTTGAAACTCCCTCCAACTGCTGTAAATACTATGTTCTCTCTATACAAAGAAGATCATGCATTGTCCTATTTTTACATATATTTATGGTTTTTTTCCCTTGACTGTTTCTAGAATCTGAAGGGAACACATTGGGCCTTACAAAATGGATTGCGTTTTTTTTTTTTTTTTTTTTTTTCAAACAGTATATCGAACTATGTCATAAAATATATTAAAACCCCATGACTGGAAGCTTTCCACTACTTAGCAATTGTCATTAATTAATTTACCACTTTAAACAGTGCTTAATAGTACACAGTGCAATTCCCCTATAAATAAACAACACTGTTAATGTAAAAGTTATTTTTATAAACGCTATCAGAAAACAATGTGTGCACTGACTAATTTAAATACTCTGCAATGTTGTAATTCTTCAATGAGTACTGCCACACCTCACATCTGACATTATGGGCAAGTAAGTAAACCAACAGTAAAAATGCCTGTTTAATACTATTTTGTTAATAAAACAACAAATACATTTGCCTTCAGGGATAAACAGGAATGAGCAAAGGTTGTATGCTAAAAATGCTTCTGAATTGTATTTAATCAGTGTACAACTGCAACGCAACAAGACTTTTGCTGCCACTTGCTTATTTAAGGTTTAAGGATGACTGCCGATAACCTTGAGGGAACAAATTAAATCCAATGTGTAACTTTTAAGTTAACTAACATACAGCCCATGAACACTATGACCATGAGCACTACCTGAAGTAAACTAGAGTTACTGTTAACAGTTGCCCAACAGTATCTTTCTAAGTAAAAGCACAAGATAAAACACCTGGTAAGAATAAGCTGGGATTTAGAAGAAATCAAATCTGACAGTCTGGATGCCAATTACGGGTGAGCTTTAAAAAACTGGCACTGACTGCACGTTTACTGCCCTTTTCCCCTTGGTGATGTCTAAAAAGTAACTTATTTGTTTCAGTGTATATCATTTTTTTTTGCTCTGCTGACTCACCGAGATGCTCGAAAGCAGCGAGGAGTCGGACAGCCCCCCGTCATCGTCAAGATCTTCGCCGACAGAAAATTCTGCTTCCTCCATTGAGTCACAGTCTGCAACAGCAACTCCTCCTTCCTCTTGTTGAGGCAGGGAGTCAGCCAGGAAAGAAACGGTATCCACGGCTGGCAGAGACCCGGCGCTGCCACTTACCTCCCTCCCTGAACCTGGAGCCAGCACAGACCCAGACTGAGATCCGGGTCCGTCTCGACCGCCAGTCCCCAAGCCCTGATCCACTGTGACAGCAGGTAGAGACCCATCGCCGCCGGGGATCTCAGACTCTGAGCTCCCTCTCCCCGCAGCCCCGAGTGGAGACTCGGTGCTGCCGTGTCAGACAGACACAGGGCCACATACTGACTCCCCCTCACCGCTCACGGGGGGGGGTCTCCAATATTTGGCCCTTTCTTGATCTTTTTTTTTTTTTGCCACTAATGTAAACGGCTCTTCTCCAATTTGTATCGCATCGCCTAGTTATCAGTATCTGCCCCAGCGAATCTTTTTTTTTGCAGCACTGGTTCCGGCTTCTTCAGCCCTGACTCCTCCTGTGCCCTTCGAACAATCTCGGCTCCACCATCCTTGTCTGCACTGTCAGCAGGTTCTTTCCTATTACAAGCCCTTTTTAAATGACCATATCCCCCACAATGGAAACATCTCATTGATTCTGAACTAATATAAATAATATAGTCCTTGCTTTCTACTGTGATCTTTACTGAAAGGTCTAAAACATCTTCCTGTCTTTTCATTAGCAGAAAAGTTTGCCTCCTAAAAGACATGACGTGTTTAAAATCAAGGTTTTTACACCCCAACAGGACCATTTTTATTGGGGCCATAATTTTACCGTACCGGCACAACTCTCTCTCTAATACTTCATTCTTAATAAATGGAGGCACATTAGATATCATAATCTTTTTGGAAGGGGTAGTGTCACAGAGACGGCTGAAGTGGGTGGCGTCAGAACCAGGAAAAGGAATGAATGACAGAGAGACAGATGATGTGAAATGATGGGGACACTTGCTTGTGCCAGTTTATTATAAATAAAACGTTTAACAAACACGAAAACACAGGACACAGCAATGGTAGCCAAAATAAACAGAAACAAAAAATGACTAAACTTAACAAAACGGTGCACGGACAGACACTGACAAACACCGTGAGTTTTGAACACACAAGTATCATGCTGGTCCCACCAGCACGCAATAGCAATTGTAATTAGTACTCTCCTACTCTCTCTCCCGTTCTCCACTCACCGAACACCCAACCGCGAGTATGTGAAAACGTGCATCTATATGTACCGTTGTGCTGGGATTCAATTAAAAATTATTCACTTGAATCCCAGCACATGAATTAATTATGTGCAACCTCGTGCTCACATTTTAACTACTTTAAATGTACGTGAAGTGATGTACAATCCCGTGCCTAAATACAAATATACATTTTAAACACTTGTGTTAGACCCGTTTATATCCCGTGTACCAGTGACTATACACCAACATTAAACACACAACATATAACAGATAATATACACAGGGGCGGGCACTTTGTCACAGGTAGATTAAGGTAAAGCAGACACAAATGATTCTCTCACCCAGAGCCCACTCTGTACTATTTTGTTAACCATTTGTTCTTGGCTGAGAAAAACCACTATGGCCTTGTTCATTTGTGAGGCTGACTTAATATTTTCAGCCCCAATCTCTTTACCCACAGCAAGCAGACACTCTTCAACAGACACTGCATCATCAGGAATACATTTAAACCCATGTCTGCAGGTCACAGACCCAAACCCCTCTACTTGTGACTATATATATAGGCCAGAAGCTGACAAAAAGTCAGCACATGGAATAAAAAAAACCCAAAACACTTAATTTTTTAAACTCACTTATTTAGAAAAAAACCCCTAAAAGTCCTCCAGAGCGCCTACTCACAGCACCTCTGTACTCACCACCACTCAAGCTCCTCCCACTACCCACAAACCTGAGAGAGAGAGAGAGAGAGAGAGAGGTCCTAAAGATCACACATCTGTTTAGGGATTGACTATCCTTTATTACTCATCCATACAAGTTGTTGACAAAGACCTGAGTCTGCCTTTAAATCACACAGCACAAATAAGATTAAATCACGCAAACACTTCCTCACAAGACCTGCAGTAGTATCAGGTGAGTACACGTTTTTTTTTTTTTTTTTTAAATAATCCTTTGTTATCCAGGATAATAACAGGAGGTATCCATAACAGATTTGTGCTACAGCTTCACAGTGGCGAGAAAGACATTATTTGCATTGAATACCCGGTTACTTATCCAACTGACTGCAATGTACAGCTTGGTAATGTGGAGAACTGCTGGACCAATGTTAAGAAACAATTTTAAACAATGCAGGGCACAGCAGAAAACATGATACCATCGTACCTGGTCACATTTAAAAGGTATGGCAGGAACTGTCGAGATTAGTTTATGTTCAGCGCCATCAGATCACACAGCTGCGAAGGGGCTGGGTCCAGTGGCAGCAGGCAGGCAGACCGAAGAACGGACAATGGGAGCAACGGCAACAAAACATCTTTTAACCCCCAAATCTCTTTTAAGAGGGACCCAAATATTTTATAAAAAGCTGAAAGTTTAAGTTTTTTTAAACTATTTTCAAAATGGGATAGGGAAACGCTCTATTTCAGGAAGAAGGAACAGAGCTTTCAGAATGGCGAGTTTTGAATTTATTTGAATAATTACTTTTGCTTTTTTTCACTACTTTAATTAATCATTGGTGTCTGGTTCAGATTCATTTAATATCTCATGTACACTTCGGTTTCCGAAAAGTTCAACATTTACATAAATCTCGTCGGTCATGTTTATTGTGATAAATTCCAATATGTCTGCCGTTTTTGTTTTTAAATTCTAGTGTATGGGTATATGCCAGTGATTTGCCCGTTTTTGAAAAAAGTACCGATCCATAATAATATGCTTTAATATCAACACCCTCATGTGACCTGTTTTCACCAATTAGGATAGAGTATGTAAAATACCCATTTTATAAAGGGGGGAGGGGGTACTAATTCGACTAATACTGTCTCGGGGATCATGTTAAAATACACACCTAATCGATAAGCAACCTCTAAATCAAAACACACCTTCAAAACAATTCAATACATGCTTTACATCAATAAAAATACAAATATGTAAAATAATAAATTATAAAAATAATGAATACGGCTACACATTAGTCAACCCGTGTGACATAAATAATGCGTGTGTATCTTACTGTACATCTTTGAAGTTCAATGAATGCAGGGGGAAAGTGTGGAATAGCCTCCCCAAACGAAAGACTCACGTGCCGCTTATGTTTACAAGCCATGTCCACATATAACATATAACATTAGAATATGTAGCAAATACACTTGTAAATGTGTTTAGAATGCTGTCTAATGATCTCATCATACAATTCATAAATGCACTGGAAACATAAATCCCAAAAGGATAATGGAAACAGCAATTTCAGTTAGAAAGGTCATTATCTTGATACTGTACTACTACGAGAGGTTTCAGTCAAGCTATAACCTGTATGCCCAAAGGTAAGCCACAGATCTTTCCTGTTATGATTGGCCACGTTTTTAATGGGACTGATATTAGTTTTATTGTTTTTTTTAAATGTTTATTGTCTATTTTCTTTTGTAGCTTTTAAAAATACTGTATTTGTGTACGTCACAAGATTAATATCAAGTCTCATCTCTTAGCATTCTTCCGTGTTCCTGACCTTACATACTGTACAAAGAAACAGCAATTTTAAAATTATATGAGGTGGACCTGCAACAAATATAAAGATATAATGCAAGGCATGTTAAGATTCTTCTTCATTTGTACAGGGACAACACAGACAGACAAAGGGGTCTCTCTAATCAAAGACACTCAAACATTTAAGCATTACTAGTACATTTAAAATGGCCATTCTTTCTGGACTGGAAAAGGGCAATATATCCCAAAGGTACTACAGACAGATATTGCCAGTAGTAATTATCTGTTATATAAACAGAAATGATTCACACTGTTAGATAGATTGCAGCAATGGCTAACGCAGTATGCCATAGGGATATTGGAACTCTTTGATCAATCCAAACTGTGACCCTCATGTTATAAAGAATAATCACAAATCTTGCTATGAATCTACTTTCCCTGTCTAAGCTAAGACCAGCTTTAAAGGCCACATAGTTGCTAAGCAATTAATGCTTTGATAATTCAAAAATAGATTCATTCTAACCATAGTTTGTATGGAAGGATGGATTGAAATGTGGATGAAAACAAATCCATGGGGAGACCTGAGCATTGTACTCAGAGTTTCAGCATGTTAGCACTTGTTAAAGATAATGCTATGGGGAGTAAAATCAAATGCATTGCTGACACGATATCTGTGTACATTTTGTTATGAACAAATCCTTCCACAGATGCCAGGCACATGTTTTTTTTTTTTTTTTTTAATTTAACTGCGATAAAAAAAAAAAAAAAGAAAATCAATTAATAATGAATTAACCTAATAAGTGCGTGTTAGTTGTAGAACACATATACATGGAATTTTATTTGAAAAAACAATAATACATTTCAATTGTTTGCTGCCTATAAAATCAACGTATGGCTACTTCTTTGGGGGTAGAGCTCATGTTAGTGACTACTGATTTGTCTGATGATCCTGCAGCTAAAGGAGAGAGAAAAGCCCTATCCTCTTGGTGGGCTTTGGCAAAGCCACACACTACAGTCACAATAAATCCAGTAGTGTGGCAGGGTGATTGCACTGCACAGGTGGGGATTAGTGTTGGTATAATTTATATGTGGAAATAGGTTTATTGTGTGCCTTTTTGGAGTTGATTTGTGTGATTTAAATTATTGTTTACAGATGGGCTCTCGATTGAGACTTGCTGCTTGCTAGGCTTGGTTGAGGGGAAGGGCAGAAAATGATTGGCTGTGCTGGTCCTCAATCAGCAAGTGAGCAGGTCTTGACCCAATGTCCATCAGATTAAAAACATCTGGTGGAGGTGGCTCTGGGCGACTGCAACACCATGCTACAGAGAGGAGCTGCTTATAGTCAGGAGGAAAGTTTCTGTTTTGCAGGAACGACAGCTACGCAACCCTGAAACTGCAAGCGATGCTTGTGAAGGCAATGCCCAGCCAAGGCCGTATGAAGCAGCAGGAGTTGTCGTATGAATACCGGCTCATAAGTTGGTTAGTTTAGGGGATAGTGACCATCGCTGGTAACGTCACATGACCACTTTGTTTACTTTCCTTTGTACTATTAATAAATCCTGCGTACCTGTGCCAGCATTTCAACTCCACCTCCATTGTCTCTCTGTATTGCTTAAGTAGCTGCTACCCGCAAATGTGACACGAGCACCCTGTCACAAGGAGGTACAGAACAAAGAGAAACCCAGATAATGCCTGACAGAAAATGACATGTTAAGCATGTACATACCAGGCTAATAAATATGGATAGTAGTCTTAATTGGACATATAAATAAAAATCAAAAAATGCAGTTCACATTTAAAAATAGATCCCTGACCAACAAGGGATAAAACATACTTTAGTGATTGTGCAAAAATTACAGCCAATTGTATTATTTCACAATTTGACTTAATCAGCAAGCAACCTCAGCTATTATGCAAAGTTGTCACTAAATGCATTATAGCACCAATTCCTTGTCCATTTTCTGAAGTATACCATAAAAGGCATTAACACTTAAACAGATCACTCTTTCTTCTTGCCCTCCTTCACTATACAAATGGGGACCTGAATATGAAACTCTCAAGTTTATATTTACTGGAGGTAATGGCAATTATACAGAATTAAGAAAAATAACACCACCTATTCAACAATGAAACTAATTCAAATGAAAAGTAACTTAAATAGTATTTTAAATGAATAATCACAATAAATGCTATAAGCACCCACTGTGTGACCCATCCCCTAAATCTCAGCCAAGGCTAATGCTGTATGTAATAGTGTGAGGGACAATACAGCATTGCATACAGTCTATCATTTTGCCAGCAAGCACCATCAGTGGTTTTTTATTAGCTCAGAAAGTTGATATCCTTAAACCATTCAGTCCAGGATCTAAGCAAGACTGCAAATTTGACTGGATTGCGTGATGGCTTTGTGATATTGACTAATATCCCCATTTCACTTCTGACTTCAGTTGGATATAAATGCCGTGATAGGGTAGTTAATTCTACTTTTCTGCTGACAGTAGTACCCTAGATAGACAACTTTTATAGCATGTCCATTAATAGCACCATAAAGGACTATTGAGAATACAAATAATGTAAAACCGAAATCAAGCCTCAAATGTAGCATGCGTACCTACACAAAATTATAAATAAATAAAAATCTAATTAACGGTGCTTGAACCAAAATACAAGTGTAAGGAATCTTCCCCTGACAGAAGCCCATTTGTTGAATTATTTATCAGGATGTGATCACTGGCATAAAAAAGAATTGTCAAACCTTTTCGTGTAAATCAAAGAGAAAAAGACTGAATGTAGACGTACACCCTTGGTTATGTTAATAACATGATCCAGGAGTGTAATATGCCTGCATTTAAAAAGATGCATCAAGCTCAGGCAGAAACCTGTTAGGAGGAGTGCATACGGACAAATTGACAGACTAAAAGGGTTTCAGTGGCAAAAGATTAAAATAAATTTAAGTATTACTCAGAGCAACTGCAAAATGGCCTCCTTCCAAGGGATGTAACCTTACCTAACTGTTAGAATGAAATGTAACTAATGTAGAGCTGGAACTGTACTAGGATGAATGCTACTAAATTAATGGCAATACTACAGTATAACACACTTATAGAATATGGTGATTGAAGTGTGGGCTAATTTGTAAAGCAGACAATTTCTTTTGATGTTAATACTGATCACAAAGACCCATCTTTTATTCATTTTCTGACCAAAGACATAAAAAATTAGATACAGTGAGTCCTTAATTAATGCAGAAGTTATTGAAGAAGTTTAGCCTGGATTAGAGATAAAGAAGAAAGCCTTCCTCCATGAAGCCTTTTTTGTTTGATACAAAGCAAGCTGCAAGAGACAAAGCAAACTACAAAGCACTGCATATTCAGAGATGTTTGGAATTTGTGCAACTGTGATTACAGGTAGTGGATACCTCTAATGACAGCTGGAACAAGGTAGAGTCAGATGGTACACCTTTCCAGTTACATGACAACAATGACTACAACAGTAGCCTGCACTAATTGGTTATTGGGCAAATTAACCAATAACACTGAATGGGCACGAATGCAATTCAAGCCCACTAAATCAAGGAGCATCTCTATAATTAAAGGTAAAGTAGTAGACAAAAGGTTCTACATTAATGGTGAGGCAATACCAACAGTGTCCGAGAAGCTAGTGAAAAGTCTAGGGAGATGGTACGACGGGACAGTGTTCGTGTGGGAGAAGTTAGACAACAAGCAATGGAAGGGTTGAAGAGCATAGACAGCAGTGCTTTACCAGGCAAACTGAAACTCTGGTGCTTTCAGTTTAGTCTACTGCCAAGACTGCTGTTGCCACTGACTGTACGAGGTTTCCTTGACAACAGTTGAGAAGCTGGAAGTTTTAATCAGTTCATATGACAGGAAATGGTTAGGAGTTCCATGCAGCCTCAGCAGAGTGGGACTTTATGGTAAAGGAATACTGCAGCTACCAATCACTGCTCCAACCGAGGAGTTTAAGTGCACCAAAGTCCAACTGGAAATGAGATTAATAGATTCAAATGACAAATGCGTAAGAGAGGCAGAACCTGTGTTGAAAACTGGAAGAAAATGGACGGCAAAGAAAGCTGTGGAAGATGTTAAGGCTGCCCTTGGAATCTGACATATTTTGGGGCAAGTTCAGCATGGAAAAGGAGGCTTTGGTTTCAGTTCAGCTTCTGGCAAGACATATGGACAATGGAACAGAGCAGGATCAGTTTCCTCATCAGATCAGCATATGATGTACCCAAGTGTCCCTCGTAAAGAAACTTTAGAAGCTTCTCAAAAAGCACTAGCTGATAGACCAGATATATCAATACCAACAGCAGAGGTGCTGAACATGATCAACGTAGTTTTAGAAAACAGTTATTTTACATTTGTTGATAAAAATTACAAACAAAACAATGGTACAGCAATAGGATCTAAGTTAGGAATGCATTTTGCCAGTACATACATGGGGAAATGGGAAGAACAATTACTTAAGAAATCAGAAAGAGAACCTTTAAAATACACTCGGTTTGTAGATGATATTTTTGGGGTTTGGACACATGGAGAAGAATATCTTTTCCAGTTTCATAAAATGGCAAATGAAATACACAGTCATATTAAGGTGGACCTTCGATGGACAAGAAAAGAAGTAGAATTTTTAGATACACTAAAAGGGCAATCCCAAAAGGTCTAGGAAAAAGAATACGAAGAAAATGCTCTAAAGAAAGTGACTATGTAAAATAAATATGTATTAAAAACAAATCTTAAAAAAAGAGGATACAAAGAAAGGATTATAGAGACAGAGTTAAGAAAAGTGGATAAACTAAAAAGAGATGAACTTCTAGGTTATAAAAATAGAGATAAAAATGTCAAAAGAGAAATTTTTGCCCAATATTTCTAAGATAGTTTGGAAACACTTGCAGATTCTACATAATTCCGAAAAATTGAACAAAGTATTTCTTAAGGCCCCAGTTGTAGCAAAAATGTGATGAAATAAAATATGTTGGAGAGACTGGAACAACTTTATATAAAATAATTCAGAATCACCTTTCATTAATTAGAAATAAAAATAATAATAATAATGAACCAATAGTATAGCACTTCACCAGTCAAGGACATGACATAAATGATGTAAAGTTTGTAGTATTAGAACAGCTAAAATTAGCAATGCGACATATAGAAGAATAAAAGAAAGTAAATGGATAAATAGACTGAACACAATTATTCCAGTGGGGCTCAACAGAAAAGAATGAGCTAATTAATTAATATAATTACATAAAAGCTAAAAATAATTAAATAAACAAAATTAATTAAAAAGTTATGCATGATGATGCGCTGTTGAGGCCAATTCAAAGCTAATCCTCAGCGCCAGCATTGCACGATAATATAAATATAAGTTTATATAAAATAATGTAAACTAGAATTAAAGATATAAGTAAAAATGATGTCACAACATATAGAACACCATTACATCATGCAAGAATAAATCATGGATTTGAATATAAACAATAACAAGTAGTTGTCATGCCATCAAACACCTATAAATACCTCCAATATTTTGATTCAAACACAAGTTCCCTTGAGAAAGATATGTGCAACATATCAAAACGTTGGGCAGCTGGCTCTTTGAGCTGATATATACATATGTATTTATTTCACAAACTCAGTCTTGCCGTGCTTTCGAATTACCACCTCCTGCCCCCATCCACCACCACCTCACTTCCAGTCCCACGGGATGCGCACATTGCATAGATTTATTATTTTATTGTTTCGTTTTTAGGCTGTGCTCTAATATTTTTATTTTTATTTGTATTCACCCATTGTTTGGGTTCAATGTTTTTGGAAATCTGTAAGATTTTGTATTATAATAAAGGTGGTTATGTAATGCAAGATTGTCCTGACTGAAACATAGTACTGTGATATACCCTGGTAAAACAATAGCAAAGTACATTTAAAAAGATGGTTGAACAACAACATAAGAAGGAACTAAAGACACAGCAGAGCATTTTGAAGAGCATTATACCACTTTGCCACCCTTAACTTTCATGAATGGGCAATAGTGACAATCCAAAACAATTAAAAACACCTTACAGCCCGGACTGCCCATAGTGACCCTGAACCCCATTTGGAATGACTATAGTAGAGTAGTTGCTTCCAATTTTTTAATCTGGATGTGAATCCAATTTTTTTTTTTTTCTTAAGAATAAGTCCTCCAAAATCTGATATTATTGACTACACCTACAAGCAACTGTAGGGTTGTATAGAGGGCACTCAGGTGAATAGCTTAGAGTGTGTGAAAGGGTGGTGGGTAATTCACTGACACACGAGACAGAACAGTACTTGGAACACCACCCAGGTGCCCAGTTTTATTTTTAGGACAGTTCTTATTTTTCACTGGCAGAAGGCACCGTGGTCCATGGGCTGCCTATCAACGATGATAGACAGAACCACGGAAATACCAAAGTTGGTAAACGAATTCACTGCAGGCACACTCCCAGGTGCTCAAAGAAAAAATAATGAAAACAGAAGGCGAAAAGAACAAGGAAAAATAACACAATAATAAAACTACAAATAAAAGGTGCTGCACTTGGCAGCGTTATCCCAGTCGCCGCTACCCGCAGGACCCGGATCACCGACCTACTCTAGCGACTCCCTGCCTGCTCTAAACAATACTTCGGGGTCTGCCCAAGGGTTCCCCGCTGTCACTCTCTGCCTTGTTCGTTGCCGTGTTTCTCCCAGCTGATTTCTCGGTCCTCGACCAGCGCTTCCGTACACACAGCGTATCTAAGAGGGCATACCTGAGGAAACAGCAGAGCATTTTTTTATAGGGCTAGCAATCTCCCAATACTCGCCTCTCAGCCATTCAGAGAGGAGGAAAGTCCAGGACTGCTCCCAGTTGCCGCCCTCTTCCTGCAGTACTGTGAACAGAGTCAGCACAGATCTCCCCCTGCTACGGTGTGATATGAAGTGAAGTCCAAATCCACGGAGGCACTCTATTGTGTAGGCACCAAACCTAAGCTAAAAGAGCTATAGGATATTAATAATGTTAGCAGTGTGGAATTAATTGTACAGTACATAAAGAAAAAAGTGGACATCAGTGAATACTAAAGCTTTAACTTCAACCTGCCTGTAACCCACATCTACTGACATGTCATACACATGTGCTCCTGGAAGAGAGACAAGCAAAACACAGAAGACTACAAGCCTTCTAAACCCGTTCTTGTTCATCCTGTCAGTATCGGGATAATTGCTAAATGAAAGCAAGCAAAAAAATAAATAAAAAAGGTTCATGAACAGATTAGACTATCTGCTTTTTACAGAGGAAATGACAATACTATGGCATCCAATTAGACTTACCAAATAAAGGTCATTGCACACTGGGTTTGTTTCTTTATCTAACGTAAAAAACAATCGAACATGTGTATTTGCTATTGCACCCCTCCTTCATCACTTATAATTAAGGCTACGAGTTTGGCACAGTAATTTTGTTTACATTTCACGGGCGAGGTGCAGCAAAAAAACAAGAATTCACAGAAAGTTCACCAAATAATGTAGTTTTAGCTACATCGACATCCACAAGAGCTTTTAAACAGTACACCAACACCATACTATAAAAACTATTGCTTTTGACTACTGAAAAGTTTAAATGTTACTTTGGAGTACAAAACTTACAATATGTACTTCAGACTTTGATCAGAGTTGAGGGTCCTGACCCTGTGCGATAAATTGGAATTACATCATCTACAATCTTGTGACGTGTCTTTTTTGAAAAGGCATACTGCCTTAACAGATTGTCAAAACTTTCACCTGGCATTCTAAAATACCTTAAAATATCTCACTACAACATACAAGGCTCCTCCCCCCTTTTTCCTTCCTACCATTAACATCTGCTAAACCCTGTGAGGGGGTACACCTGCTCCTATGCATATCTTGTGTGTATTTTGTATTATTTTGTTGTACTATTGTTTAAATGTACTGTTTTGTGTTTGTATTACACAATGTTTCTGTTATTGTTGTTTTACAGCATGGAGGGGTTAAAATCCTTCATCCAGCTAAACGACTGTGTAATGTGGCCATCTCCCAACTCAATTAACCCTTTGCAGACAGCTCATTATAATTTCGATCAAGTTCGATCGATGAAGTAGTGACAAGTGGGTTATTTTTATTTTTTTCAGATTAGCATAAAAACCTTCATCAGACTTCAGACAATAAACCAAACAACAGTTATTCTGGTCTGTAGTTCAAGATCGATATTTTTATTTTAAAATGTTTATAAACAAACAAAACATTTACTGTAGTGAAATATCTGTGTGACAAACTTCAGGCATGACAAACCAATCAAAATGCATTTCACTAAAGTCCCTAACCAAAAGAATTATAATATTTTTTTATAGATGATGTTGATGGAATGAATGCCAGAAGGAAGAATACCTCCCAGATTACAAACTTCTTCACACCGAGTATGAAGATTCGGAAGTGGATGAGTCTGTGAATGTTCCGTTGAATGTTTGCTTGTTTAGTTTTCAATAGATGTTGAACAGTTATGTGAAAAAAGCCCTGGTTATAAATATACTAATGTGTATATAGATAGTAAATTATACAATTGTTTAGTGTAGACTAGTATATTACACTTGAGTTAACTTTGTAGTGGTTCCTATATTATTTTGCCATTTATGAATTTGGTCCAATGTAGTATATTATTTGTATAGGGTTAGGGTTAGGGTTAGGCCCATATGCTAAATAGTCCTGTTCCCTCATCTTTTGGAGGCAGTGGCAGCTCCTGCTTCTCTCTCCTAGCTCCGGATGTCTACTTGGGAGGGGATCCCCTGGCCATGAAGACGGCAGCGGGAGCTCCACTTCTCCCACATGCTCTGTAACTGATGGCATCCTTTTCTGGAGCTCCGGCCCCAGACTTTCCAGTGGTGTAAAGGCTGCTGCTGGTGTTAACATCACCTCAGGCAACATTGAGACGACATCCCTGGGCGATGTGTTGCGGGTATCCCCAGCCGGTGTGTCGCGGGCATCCCAAGGGGGTGTGTTGCTGGCATCCCCGGGCTGTGTGTTGCGGGCATTCCAGGGCGGTGTGTTGCGGGCATCCCCGGGCGGTGTGTTGCGGGCATCCCCGGGCGGAGTGTTGCTGGCATACCCGGGCGGTGTGTTGCGGGCATCCCTGGGTGGTGTGTTGCGGGCATCCCCGGGCGGTGTGTTGCTGGCATCCCCGGGCTGTGTGTTGCTGCCATCCCCGGGTGGTGTGTTGCGGGCATCCCCGAGCGGTGTGTTGCGGGCATCCTCGGGCGGTGTGTTGCGGGCACCCCTGGGCGGTGTGTTGTGGGCATACCTGAGTGAGTTTAAAATCAAATATACTACAGTTGCTACTCGTGCTGGATTTCAACCAGCACGGTACTTGTGTGCTTTAATGTTAAAATTTACTGCTTGTTTTGTTTTGGTCAACATGCTTTTTGCTTTGTGAAAGTGTTTTGTTTATGTGAAACTATTGTATTTAACAGTCCTGTGTGTGCCCATTTCCTGATCTGACCCACAAGCTTTCCGGGTGACAAACCCCTATTTAAACCCCAAGCTATGCACTTGCTCTCTTTCTTGCGTTTTCTGTTTTCTACCATCCTCCCCTCCTCCCCCACTATGCTTTCCTCCTCTGCAACTGCCACGCCACCTCTGCAAAGGTCTCTCTCTTGGTGTAAATAAAGCTCACTTCCCAAATTTTTAAGCCCAGCCACCGCTGACTCTGTCCTCCTCCAGGAAGGTTCTCTGCGAGACAAGGGGGATCCCTGGCCAAATCTATCTAACTCTGTCGTGTTCTCATTTTCTCACCTCTAGGTTACTCTTGGGGGAAGTATCGGTTGCTTCCCAGCCTGGGACCGATTGGTTTAGTCTCACCTCCTCTAGGGTGTCTCTCCTATTATCAGTTCCTGAGGTTTCTTTCTTCCCGCAGCCCTCGCTAGTATTCAGTAAATAATGTGCTTCATCAGACCCTATCAGTATGTTTTTGCATGAATAACACTTAACCTTATGTTCTTTAAAAGAAGCCATATGTTTTTTTTTCAGTCAAATTCCTTTGTTCTATCGCCCTTAAAATATAGCTTTATGCTTCTAATTGGCAGTTGGTCCAGCTTGTCAAAACATACATTTTTAACAAAACTGTGATAATGCATTTGCCAATTGCTAATGGAACTTTGCAATCACTCTATAAACTGAAAATATGCGTGTTTAAAATGTCTACTCACTACCCTATGCAATAAATTTTTTTTTTGTTTGTAGTTTTTTCTGGCACTCAGACATAAATCTGTATGACAATGAAAAGACTTCTCATGCTTGTATATTTCTTGGTCAATTATATAGACTACTGGAGTAATGAATGCATGCTACGCTCAGCTGAGTCTTTGTGGTTTTTCATAATTTTAAATGTGCAAGCTCAGAGTATCCTTTGATTTCTTTAGAATATAACTATTCCCTCAAAAAAACACCTATTATCAAAAGAAATAAATGTATAATTAGGTGTCCCAAGTTTAAGGCCAATTATCTAGCCGCGCATCCATACTATTATAAAATGAAACAAATGTTTTTGTGTAGGTTATATTTTTGACTGGGTCACTTAGGCTTCAAGATTCCTGTTAGTTTTAGAGGGTATCTAGAGTACCATAAGATAAGAATCACTCTGATCAGAGCCTGACTGGATATAAAGATCAGTCTTATAATTTAATTAAACTGCAAAAGTATAAGTAAATTGAGTAACAAGTCCCAGTCAGATTAAACACACTACATGATCAATGTGTCAAATTAGATCTCCTGCAGTATCACTACCAGTTATGATGTCTGCTATTTTCATATGGGGAATGAATTTGAGAAAGGTCTACATACCAAAGTTCTCATGTTCACACAATTACATCAAAATACCTTAAAAAACCTGCAAACTACAAAATATGTGGAAATAGTATAAAAATCTAAAGAGCATGGATAAAAATATTATAGATACAAAGGAAAAGTTTGAGAAAAAGGAAGAATGCTGTGTCCCAAAATGATCAATAAGAAAAAAGAAGAAAAAAAGAAAAGGATGTTTTAGGTACTTAAAATAGTAGAATAATTGAAAAATCAATTATCAGGACATTTCGAACTATACTGTAAGTCCGTCATCGGCTGAATACAAAAAAACAGTACTTTAAGAAGTTGATAAAAAAAACAAAAAAAAAAACAAACAAGTAGTCTTTTAAACAAAATTCCAGATTGTTGATGATGTTAATGATATCAGAATAAAATGTTCATTCCAAGTGGCTCCAAAGTGCCCAGTTTGAAAATAAGTTAACATTCTTTTTGTTTCCTGACAGCATTAGTTCCACAACAGTGAACTATCCCACAAATTGTGATGTCCTCTATAGTGTGGTCATCTCTGTTAAAATGTCTGTAGAGAGGAAAGGTAGAGGTGTTAATTCGTATACTTCTCAGATGCTCCACGAAGCTATCAGCTAAGCGCCGTCTTGTTTCACCAATATATAGCTTGTTACATTTGATGCAGCCAATGCAATATACTATTCCCTTACTAATGCAAGTAAAAGTATCATGGATAGTATATGAGGATTTTGCTCCCTTAACTACTGTGTTGCTGTGAATGTATTTACAAGTAGCACAGCGTGACCTGTTGCATGGAAACTTACCCTTAGAACTGTCCAGATTGGGTCGAATGTTACCGTGGACAGATGCTCTCTTAGATTTTTGTTTCATCTGTATGACATTAGAGGAGGATGAAAGTAAGAGCTGTAGAAGGATCTTCTTGAAAAATGCTAAATTGCCTTTGTATGATGTGCTATACTTTTTTGGTCATAGGATGATAAGTAAGAACAAGGGGAATACGATTGTTGGTATTCTGTGTTTTGTTTTTGTACAAAGCATCCTTTCTGTTTATTGTCGATACACTAAACTGAGCTTCTCTAAGCATAGTGTCTGGAAACCCACAGTTTTCACTATCCTCACTGCAAATGCGTCTCAGTCTCATATCCTTTTCTTTTTTCTTTTTTTTTCTTATTAATAAACAAACACATGTTAAATAAAACTGCCCAAAAAACAATTCTAATATTATTCCAACATATAATTATCAGTGTGCTTAATTTGCAGTTTAAAACCTATAATCCCTGTATAAATGTATATATAGAAGAACAGAGGATGCTATTGTATTTAAATGAAACTAACCAAGCAGGTCTATAATATATGAACAAAAATTGCAGTGAATAGTTCAGTCATCACGGAACATTTGAAGGAGCCTTATTACTTTTATGGGAAAGTTAATTTTGATTCCATCCATCAGTAGTCCTACAGAGAATATGGGATCCCTTCTCATTCAAAAATAGCAATGTAATAATTCCAAGACGAGAAGCCTTTCTACTCATGGGGCACTATTTTAATCTAGTAGTGCCGGTCTACATCAGAACTGTATAAATATTAAATATGTCTTTTTCAGGGAATTACTGGAATTGAAATTAAAATAAATCTCATGCTGCTACATTTCAATATTCCAGAGCAGGCAAAACTTTAAAAGGCTTTTGAGAAAACTTGAGTTCTCCAGTTGGTAAAACTGTGGGGTCTATTTAATAATCTGGTGGCAGATTCTCATAACAGTAGTTCATTAGTTTCAGGACAAACCCACCAACACAGAATATGAGTTTAAGGATTGTATTTATGATTATGCAAATGCAAAGAATGTGAGGTACATGAAGGTTGACTTGAAAACAATTTGGCATCAAACCTGCCTGGTTTGAGGAACCACTACCTGGCCGTTTGGATGAGACAGTAGGCCCTGCATAGTGATTATAATTAGGATAAGTTCCCGGTGGAGATAGGAACATGGAGGGATGTGAATGAATCAAACGTGAGAGAAGGTGAGTTACATGGGTATTTACATATTTTATAGGTTGCAAATAGATGACGTAATGCATTGGAGCTGTCCCTCCTCCCAAACTTCAATTTTATTAAACTTCATTACTTGTATTCTTTCTAATAAGTTGCAACTGCTTCCAATGCTTGAGAAGTGTTTCCCAAAACCCCTCGATATTCTCATGAGCATAGTTTTGTGTAATTGTGAAAAATAAATTCCAATTTTTCAATGCATAAAGGTGCACAAAAACAGCCCCTGGAACAATGGCGGATCCAAATACTACCACACTTTAACTATATGAATCCTGCTTGTGTTTTCCCTAGAGGTGATGCATTGACCCAGTTATTATCAGTAAAACATACTATGAAAACAGCACAAAAGGCAGAAAATTAGGATTATGAATTTTAGGGTGACGGTATTAAGATATGACGTGTATTAGATAAATAAAATGTTCCCATTTGTGTTTTCAAATTCCCTCAAATAAACCATATTCTTTATTTCTGATTGAGTAATTCAAAAGTTATTTGTGTTTTTATTTGTATTTTATAAATGTTGAATGTGTCTGTATATTTTGGCAGTATGGCAGACTGTAGAATAATTACAGCTTGGTACTATTAAGTAAAATCATGCATGTTGTTTAAAAACATGTGTTGATCATGGGATTTATAAAAAAAAACAAAAACATGACGACCACATGAAGTTCAATTTTTCCATGAAATTGTCTGTGCTCTATAAAAAAAGAATGGATCATATGAAGACAGAGAAAATTACAGACACTGAGAACTAGGGTGTGCATTTTTCCAAATTAGTAGAATCATTTCTGTCATCTATTGCTTCTGAGGGCTTTTCTGTTTGTGTTAAACTTATTAAACACCATTAGCTTATTCAAAGACAACAACTCAAATGTGCAGTTAAATCCTCTGTGATGGAGTACACCTTACTAAGGAGAATCAGAGACCAGATATGCTGCAGAGGGGAATTTAACTCCCTCCCTGCCATCCAATACTCCCACCAACACCATCCCCTCCCCTCCCCCCTTTCACCTTGCCACATTGCCACATCCTCCTAGTAGATTGCAAACAATATATTATTTGTAGAATCCTGGATCGCCTACAGATTTAATTCAGTACATCTGAACGAGTTTTTTTTTTTTTTTTTCAAAACAAAGTGGTAATGTTATAATTTAAATAACTCTACACATAGGGGGCCCTTGTAATACCACACTGAGCTATTTATTTTAAGATTTGGAACAGTACCATTTGGATCATTAAGGCTTAGTGAATTTTCCTTATTACATACAGTACATTATATTCACTGTACTGTAATTTTAGTACAGTATTTCTTAGAAGATTTTATACAGTAGAAGCACACATTATGTAATATTATACATATATATTATATATATAGTATATATATATATATATATATATATATATATATATATATATATACAGATTTCTGTAGAATCTAAGAATCACAACAATGTGCATTTAATTGGAAATTCTGGAAACACTTTCATAGCTTGGTTAAATGGTGACATGACTGCACTAATAAGAGACACATCTGGAGAAACATTATTTTTAGAACATTCACTGGACTTGTTTGGTATACACATTTTATTATGTGGTTTACTCTTTATCCTTGTTCTTTTGGAGTACCATTGTGAGTCACCTTGTGAGTAATCTCTTTTTCTTTTAAAATTACCATATCAGCATGTATCCCTTCTCCTTAAAAAATAATGGCTTCCATCATCAGAAATTGCTTTCTTATTTCACATTTACTTAATCTCTGCCTTGTGCAGACGCCTGTTATCAGTACCAGACAAGTCATGTTCGTTCCCATTACAAAGAGCAAATTACATATTGGGGATTGATTAGGAAATGTAGTAATTACACTTCCCATATAATGTAAATGAATACATTTATGAAGTACAGCTGATTAACACTCACTGTTGAAGTACCAAATCTAATCACAATGCCATATAAAAGCCTGAGAAATTCCATTTCTGTCCCAAATCCATTGTATGCTAAATGGGAATTCTGGGCACCTTAACATGGCAACATACTGTATACAGGCTATGTGTGAATTTATAATGAAACTGAATATAAACGTGGCTTCAGGCTTAGAATAACTGGCACTGCTGTTTTATTGGATTGTCAATGCTGTTGTGCTGCTCTTTTCTTTACAGGTTACAAATGATTGAGGACCACTCAATTTGAAATACTCAAGCTTTTTTTTTTTTTTTCTCCAGTTCTTCATTGTCACAAACAGTCCAGGTTTTCTGTTTCTTCCAGGACCTAAATAGTTATACACCATTTACAGTGTGGTGGTGCTTTCTACAGTGTGACTTAAAAACCAGGCTTGTGCAGAATAGGAGTGAAATGGACATACATTAACAGGTAAGTATATAGCATTTTACATCTCCATGTGTTGCTACAGCTGTTTAAATAATGTAGCTGTCATTTATCTTTTCATTGTGAACATCCTGATAACTTTTTGCACATAACTTTAAAGTCTGTTTCAAATCTCTTTTCAAAATGTTCGCTACTGTGCATTGGGGTTTGAGATCTGTCCTCTAAATCACTGCAGAAAGAGCGATTTAAAAAAAAAAATAAAAAAAAAATAATGGATTGTTATTGCTGTGTTACCTGTTTGACAATGTGAGCAATAATCCTTAAACCATCAGTGCACCTGAGCTGACATTATGAAAAGAGCTTTGAAGACTTATGTGTAAAAAGTTGTCAGGATGTTAACAATGAAAAGAAAAATTCCAGGTCCGTTATATAAACAGTTGTAGCCGCACCTGGGAACCCCGCTACTTGCTGTTTAATGTGTTTGTATGCACTGGTCTAATGATCCCTCTGCAGTATCAAAACTTGGATAATACTAAACTCTAAACTCTTGGCAAGAAACAAATGTGGACGTCCTCTGAAATGTGTGTTAACTAAAATACCAAGCTAACAAACTTAATGCATTACCAATAATTATGTAAATAAATGAAAGTAGGGTATTTTCTTCTAAATAATTATGTAGTTAAATGAAAGTAGGGTATTTTCTTCTCATACTTCAGTTTTTTGTAGTTAAAATGCCTGCAGCCATAGACAAAGGGATTTCACAACCCATTATAAATTCCCTTTTATATGCTAATAGAGATCAAAACTGTAACTGTTCCCTAAGTGTAAACACTTTAACCCAGCATGCACATTCTTTTTTTCCCATACAAACTGCAATTGTGTCCTTTCCTTTAATTCATCACAGAGCTCTTCCACATTGTGGCATCACCTTGTCGCGTACAACCTGCTACATTATGCAATATGCAATTATCCAAATTAAAATGCAACGTACAATGGACTTTGGGAGTGCGCAGCTTAACACAATTAAGCAAATTATGTATTTAGACAATATGCATTTAACAGTATCATATAATCATAGAAAATTATGCACTAAAAAACACTAGGTTACAGATGTAACCTTGGTTCCCTAAAACAGAAGACGACCACCAACCAATACTTTTGGGATATGCCTGCCACAGGTCAGGTATTTAATGAGCATTTTATATCAGAGCTGCCGATAGGCCCTGTTAGGGACTGGTGTGTGGGTGTAGATAAAAACTTAAAGTGAAGACAAAAAGTATTTATTTCTTTGCGCCAAGCTGGCTATATTTTATTATTCACAAACAATGTAGTGCAAGAACCTCAGAACAAGACACAGACTCCCCTGGCAAGGCTGACCCAGGCTATTTACACTTATTTATTTCTGTCCCACCCTCCTAGAACATACCAAATTAACAAAGATAAACAACTAATATCAGCAAAATATTTCTTAAAATGTAGCACTTCATTTTTTCTTTTCTTTATTTCTTTTTCTAAAAACACAAAATGTCATAACAAACATTTTCCTATAAGAGAGTTACTTCCTTGGACTAATACAATTTCCAATTTAATGCTTCACTCTCATCTATAACCTGGTAAGCACGCCAGGGGCGGTGCCACGGGCCTGAGGGGCATGGGCCCACACAGTTATGGAGCGATTGACAATTAAAAACATTTCATACCAAATCGTATCAGAATGTAATCCGCTGCGGCAAGTCTAGCTCATCCTCATGGTTCAAAAAATATATCCGTCCCACCCACCCCAGTACCGTTGTCATGGTTATGAAAAAAAAAAAAAAAGATTGACGTTTGGATGGCTGAGATATGAGATGAGTATTGAAATTACAGCGCGCCGACAGCATACATACAGGAACTTTTCTTATCATTGCAAGGCATGCAAGCAACCAGCTTGTGCAGCTGCTATCTAGTTATTTTTTACATTTGCAATTAGCTCTAATTACCTACACAGGGCAGCAATGTAGAGTAGTGGTTAGGGCTCTGGACTCCTGGAGGGTCGAAGGACACTACTGTTGTAGCCTTGAGCAAGGTATTTTACCTAGATTGCTCCAGTAAAAACTCAACTGTATAAATGGGTAATTGTATGTAAAAAATAACGTGATATCTTGTACCAATTTTAAGTCGCCCTGGATAAGGGCGTCTGCTAAGAAATATGCTAATATAGAATGTTTAGCCAACTTTGTAGTAAACCGTAGCTATATTTGTGTCTTACGCATTAGCTATGTCCCGACACATTTTGTAAAAAGAAAACAAACCGATGAATCAACAGATGCGCCAATAATGTAAGTACCTACATCTAATTTCATCAACTCAGTTGACTGACGAAGCCGAGATGTACTGTATGTTATGCTCAGCTCATGCCTCTATTCCTGTTTTGTTTTTGTTCCCATATAACTGACACTTTTCTGAAGCTCACTTTTAGTCACTGTATGAGAGCTTTTTAAATTTAAGCTCACTTTGAGAAGTTGAATACACGTTTGAGAGCTTTTGTCAGAAACTATAATTTTCTTTATGTGTGGTAGTGACTTGTAGCTCGCTAACGTTACATAATTTGTGCTGCTATGCCTGTTGGTGGTAAATTGGATTTCCGACTGTCAAAATGTTTGATGCTATTTCTGACAGTATAGAGCAGTGGTCCTCAAAGTAATTTGGGCATAGGCAAAAATTGATCTTACTTGGCTGTGCTGACTATTGCATAGTTTCTCATATTAAGAGTTTTAGTGAAGTTATTCTTGGCTCACTGACTCTGCTTGCTTATGATTGAACAGCTACGTAAAACTTGGCAGATATTTGACTCTCCTATTGGTTAAACTTACTGTCAGCCCCTGAAACTGAAACACACACAGTTTATGTCCCACCCAGCTAACTTATGATTGGGCTACCGCAGAGACAATGCAGATATTCAATTGGTTGATCGTATCCCACGATACAAGGCCAAAGCACTGAGGCACCAAGGCTCTGAGGCATTGAGGGCACCAAGGGCCCGCGGGCAACGAGGGCACTAATGCAGTGAGAGTTAAAGGACTGAGGACAGGGTCGTCTATCCTAGACCAAGTGCAGTCACCCAAATGGTGCAGTGCTTAGCTTACAGCGGAGGGGAGCATCGTCTACAGGCAGGGTGGGCAAGAGTACTTTTGTTTGGACTACATGCTGTCGTATGACAGGGCAGCTGGCAGCGGGGTGGAGGTCTACAGACAGTACTTAGGAAAAAGGAACTTTTTTTCTTTTCTTTTTACTGTAAGCAGTGATAAGGAAAACACAGGTACACACACACAATAGTACAATTAAAAAGAAAAACAGTCATTACACCAGGTGGGTGAATGGTGTATATATATATATATATATATATATATATATATATATATATATATATATATATATATATATATAATTATGTTGTTTTTTTTTAAGCACACCGAGAAAGCGGGCTGACACAAACCAGCGGCATCGACTCAACAATGGGCATGGCAGAGCCAGTACCTAGTGGAGGAATCACATGTGTATTTTTAATTTTTTTTAAACTGCAAATAGCAGAAGAAAAAAGACAAAACAGCAAGCACTGTAAGATGAGAAAAACAGACTACAATCGTAAGCAATGTAGCTGTTGAAAAAATAAATAAGAAATAAAACATGGCGCAGCTGCGCGGCATTTAGTTCAGTCTTCAGAAGCTGAGTTTCTGATTCTGAGAAAGTGGTAAGCCAACTTCCAGCAATAATTGCAGGCAGGGGAACTCCACAAAACTCGAGAGAGATCTATTTTACAGATTCACTCACAGCAACTGGACAGGTTAGTTATACCTACCTTCACTAACCTAATATGTGAAGCAAAAGAGATAGTGAGCTCTGCGGAGTGACTACTTATTCCCTCGGGACCGAAGATGTCATAAAATGCTCAGTGAATACCTGACCTGTAGCAGACATATCCCAAAAGTATCGGTTGGTGGTCGTCTTCGAATTGAAAGGAAACAAGACCAGCTACATGCTATGCAATTACATGATTAATGCAATTATCCAATATGCAAATAAGTGCAGTTGACTGTACTTATAAAGAGTTAATGAAAATATTATAAGTACAAAACTATGATTCAGAGTGCAGTTGTGCAAAGCATGCTGTTATCTGTGAATAGAACTAACATCACCTGACCTGGTGCAAGCAGGAGTTGTTAAAATGTTGCTGACACAGAGATAAGCCTTGCATGCAAAGGAGTGTAAAAATTGTGTAAAATAGCAGGCATTTTAGGTACATTTGAGGAGCAACAAGATGTTTCTTCCAGACACTTCAGTCTGTGTTGAGTACTTTCCTTGGCACTAATGTGTCTCAGCATCTTTATTATGGTTACAACCCAGCTGATAACGGAATGAGCATTTCAATGTAAAGTGAAGCTACCAAAAAAAAAGCCAAGTTAGAAGCAACAATTGTGTGAATGTTGGGCCACAACACCTTTCCAATTGTGCATATTTGCTTGATGTTTAACAAGGTTGCCCCACCTTTAAACAGCTGTTGTGTTTTTCTAACTTGCTTTTTTTTTTACGTTGACAATGTTTTTGTTATTGATAGTAGATACAGTGTCCATCAGTTCTGGTAGATTCTACTGTACTTGCTGAAGTAGTCGTCATCCACTGCATACTGATAAATCCTCTCCTGATCACTCTTTTTATCACCAAAGTCCTCAATAATGCGATCAAAGTCATTATTTTTTTACTATAACATCTCAAAAAGCTATGCAAATGTCCGAGCTATTCTTTGAGTGCTGGATGCAGAAGCAGCTATCTTCTTTGTTTATGTCTGTGTTATCTCAGTGGTGCAAGGGGCTGTTAGATACTCCCTTTTTTCAGCTTCTTTCAGCTTCTATAGGTCTCACTTGGCCATTGAATGGTTTTCTCAGCTTTTTCCGGAGAAAAAATGACTAGAGACCTGTGCTTTACGTCTTTTTGATGATGTCGGACAGGGTCCGACATCAGACTGGAAAGGGAAAATTGTAATGTCAGACCTGGTCTGACATAGTACTGCAAAGGGTTAAACAATGTCACCCACACCTTGGTGATTTTGACAAACTGACCCAAGACTGTCACAGCTACTGGAAGCAGGCTGACCTTTGAGATACAAATTGAACATTTGTGAAACTGCAACAAATATTGTAATGACTGTAATGTGTTTTAAAATAATATAAAGTCAGCAGAAATATTATTGTAGCAAATTATGAGCAGAATAACAATTTGAATTAAGAAAACTGACCAAATTTGAACCCTTAGCAGTCCATTGTTCAGCGATTGTCAGGCACATCAGGTTCAATTTATTGTCACATGCGCTGTTTATTTTTTTTTTTCAGAGTGAAACAGGTTTAAAAGGCACTGAATAGCAAAAGCACACTCAGTACTGCATATCCAGCCAAGCCCCACTCATTGCTGTATTTTTCACATAGCTCTTATAGACGTGCATACTAATAAATCCTCTCCTGGTCACTCCTTTTATCACCAAACTCCTCAATATTACGATCCAAGTCATTATTTTATTACTAAAACTCAAAAAGCTCTGCAAATGTCTGTGATATTCTTTGAGCGCTGGATGCAGAAGCAGCTATCTCCTTTGTTTATGTAGTGTATGGGGCTGTCAGATATCCCCCTTTTTTCGGCTTCGTTCGGCTCCTATCAGTCTCACTCGGCCCTTGAAAAGTTTCCTCGGCTTTTTCCGGAAAAAAAAAAACGACTAGAGACCTGTGCTTTATATCTTTTTGATGATGTCAGACAGGGTGTTTTTGCCTGTTTGGGGCTTTAGTGTAATAAAAATAGTAATAACAGAAGTCTTAACAAAGAGGCTGTACTTCTCAATATTAACAAACCTATAGTTTAATGGATTCACAGTTAAGTTTCTTAGAAACTTATTTAGAAAAGAAGTAAGCATGATCTGAAAGTAGCCTTTAAGATAATCATAGGTATTCTAGAATAATTCAAACAGAATATAAGTGTAAATGTTTTATTATAACAGATGAAGTGTTATGTTTGAATATAAGACAATAAAGTGTAAACTGTATTTAAACGCTTTAGTACACAGTGGACCTACTGAAGGAAAATAACTAATTTTGTGTCTCTTCTTTACCTGCTTGTAACAGAGCGGTGCTGGGCATGGAAAGTGCTTTTTGAAAGCCGAAGCGAGACTTGCTGGTAATTAGCAATTTTGAATCCAAGGCCTTTCTATAATGAGCAAAATTAACTGCCGAAATGCCTTTTGGTACCAGAATAAGGGAGTATATGGGGTAATGAGATGGGAAAGTGTGGAACAACGTAAGATCAGCTGGCAAGACCTATGGACAATGGAACAGAGCAGGATCAGTTTCCTCATCAGATCAACATATGATGTTCTCCCATCACCACAGAACCTAAACCCCTGGATGGGTGAGGATCCCTCTCTTCATCACCTGCAACATTAAGGCACATAGTGACAGGAAGTAAGGTGGGTCTTAGCCAAAGACGGTTTACTTGGAGCCATCACCAGAAGCTGCTATGTTTGGCTTTAGCATTAGAAAACAAGTGGAACCTGCCCAATAAGTTGCCACCAGTTCCATCAAAACATTACACACAAAAGACAATATTCCTCCATCCAGGAGAGCAACCACCAAGAAAAGGTGTTAAAACCAAGCCTCGCCCAGGACAGCTGGAAGCTACCAGAGACTGGAAAATGCTGGTAGATGTTGGTCAACATCTTATTTTTCCATCTGATATTGACAGCACTAACCTTCGACCAGACATTGTCGAGGATTTGTGGCACACTCTACAACTCAGTTTCTCAGAGATGTCGGGTTCAGTGGCCAAGAGTTGCGGTGCACAGTGAAGAAATTATCTGAAGCAGCAGAAAGGATCAGCAACTGGCTGTGTTTGAGATGGAAAGATTCTGGCTGGGGATCTCAAGCACAATAGAAGGAAAGCAACGCTGATGTACGGGTAAATAAGCTGGGCTGAGTTGAGTGGGGGACAGAGGGGGGGTGATACTGGGATGCCAGAATCACTTTTGAGCCCTCTGAGGTGTTGTGGGCTAGTCGACGAAACACTGAGGACAGGTGCCCATTTGAAGACCCTAGAGATGTACCCTACTTAGCTCAATGGAGACGGTTGTCATGCTAATGCGCTGGGGAGACCGCAATGTGGTTGATCCCTGGAGCCAGCATGGCAGTCGCTGTGTGTGTTGATGTGATGGGAAGACCGCACTGTGGTTGATCCCTGGAGCCAGCATAGTAGCCGTTGTGTGTGCTGATGCGCTGGGGAGACCGCACTGGATTGATCCGCAGAGCCAGCGTCACAGCTGTTGTGTGTGCTGATGCGCTGGGGAGACAAAATAAGCTGATCCCTGGAGCCAGCATTACACTTCAGCAATCAACACCAGGCAGAAGGATATCTACTTCATCAGATGGAAAGAAACACAAATGATAGAGATGCAGATGGATCACATTAGTTTACTGTAAAGCTACGTCTTAGTATATCTATTGTCATGTATTGGAAAGCATGTCAGCATGAAAACTAACTTAGATACATTGATAACATTTTCGGCATCTCAATTAACACTAAATAGTGTAATACATTTTATTGACCAGTTCCACCCAGCTCTGAAATATACATGGAATATCTCTAAAAAGATATAATTTTTAGACATCAACACCACCATTTCTACAAAGAAATAGACTCTCATTTATACCTGAGAAACGATTCTTCACATTCTAAAGCTACAAAGTACAAAGCAACACACAAAATACTAATAATCGTATAGTTCTTACCTATCATCCTGTAACCAAAATGATACAACATATCATACATACAAATGTAGTATTGTCCAACAAGATCCATCTACAGCTCCCATTTTCAATAATCCACCATTGTTGCCTTACAAAAGAGACAAAAATCTAAGAGAAAATTGAGTCCATAGTAACATGTAACCTAGTTATAACAATCGTAAATCTTAATTTATCTGATCACTATGTGGAAAATCTACAAAGAATTAACACCTCTACAGCTCCTGTTGCCAGACATGTTAACACAAACAACCACACTGCAGAAGACATCACAATTTGTGGGATAAATGACTGCAAGTACAAATGCAGCCAGGAAGCAAAAAAACGCAAATTCATTTTCAAATTAGGCATTTTAGAACTTCATGGAATGAACATTTTATTCTGAAGTTATCATGCCATCATCCTCCAGAACTTTTCTTTTGAAAGACAATTTGTTTATAAAAACAGCTTGTTACAGCACTGGTTGTTCCATCCAGCTGAAGAAGAACGTAATCTGAAACGTCCTGATATAATAGATTTTTGATCAATTTTTCACATTTTTGTGTACCTACATTACATTTTTCTTTTTGATTATATTTTGTAGCATTTTCAGTCCTAGAGAGATGGTGGAATAAAGCAAGGGGACAATAATGAATTTCAGAGCGGGTCAAGTCCTGTATTTATTTTGAAATTAGAAGGCAACAGGAAAGTGGTCAGGTAACAGGGGTTTGGAGAACACACACACAGACACAAGACTGAGGCCAGCTCCTCCCAGCCTCCTACGATCCCTCTCCTCTTCGCCTTTCTCTCTCTCTGGTCTACTCCATCAGTGGCCTCACTGCCTCTCACTATTCTCCATCAGTGGCCTCACTGCCTCTCACTATTCTCCATCAGTGGCCTCACTGCCTCTCAATATTTTCCATCAGTGGTCTCACTGCCTCTCATCATTCTCCATCAGTGGTCTCACTGCCTCTCATTATTCTCCATCAGTGGTCTCACGGCCTCTCACTATTCTCCATCAGTGGCCTTACTGCCTCTCACTATTCTCCATCAGTGGCCTCACTGCCTCTCAATATTCTCCATCAGTGGTCTCACTGCCTCTCATTATTCTCCATCAGTGGCCCCACTGCCTCTCATTATTCTCCATCAGTGGCCTTACTGCCTCTCACTATTCTCCATCAGTGGCCTCACTGCCTCTCAATATTTTCCATCAGTGGTCTCACTGCCTCTCATCATTCTCCATCAGTGGCCCCACTGCCTCTCATTATTCTCCATCAGTGGCCTCACTGCCTCTCACTATTCTCCATCAGTGGCCTCACTGCCTCTCACTATTCTCCATCAGTGGCCTCACTGCCTCTCAATATTCTCCATCAGTGGTCTCACTTCCTCTCATTATTCTCCATCAGTGGCTTCACCTCCTCTCACTAATCTCCATCAGTGGCCTCACTGCCTTACACTATTCTCCATCATTCTCGTCCCATTACTATTCTTTCCTCATGTCTGTTGCCCCCTTGTAGCTTCAAGGTTGTGGTTGTGTTCCCATCCAATTAGTGGTCTTTTAATTTGTTGTTTCTTTTAACACTCGATCAACTGCTCCCCCCCCACCCCCCGCGACGACGTGGGACCCACTTTTATCATCTGGTAAGCCACGCCTCCAGTTGTCCCCTTCACCAATATGGGTGCTCACCTCGTGTCACCCCACAACTGGAATGTCTCTTCCTCGTGGAGTCCGTGAGCCCCCTCAAGACATTACAATATATACATGCTTGTATGTAATTAGGGCCTGTGGATGTTCAGAATTTTTATAAAGAAAGCAAAGTATTCTCTGTGATGGTTGCTTTAAAAGGCAAGTGAATCAAGCTGTGCATTTTCTATCCACTCTACCACTTGTGGGGAAGCTCTGTAACTTCATTATTAATCAGTTCTGGAAAATTAGACTTAATTGTTGATGTGTATCCAGTAAATTAATTAGCTATAAAACCATGTATTTAAGCAACAAGCTTTCTTATTTGAATACACACTCGACACAATATATACCATCTTTGCATGGTATTATTTTGGGGTTCAACTCACATCTTTTTCAGGGTTCTACTGACATCTTTTTCAAAAATAAAAATCAGAGTAATCCACTACTGGTTAACGTGTAAACTACATAATGGAATTAAATGAAGAGAAGCCTACATCTGATACAGTGGCTTTACACACAAGTGCATTAATGTGCTGCTCACCCTCTGGATCAAAAGGTAATGCCTTCCCACATTTTCTCTCTCTGCCTTGGATTCAGACAGCCTAAGTTGAATCTAGACCTATGGAATGCACTGGGAATTATTAAAGAACTTTGCCAAGCACATGGATGGTTGCTGATCAGGGGCCTTCACTGTAATTACAGATGAGCCCACTGTTTGTCCTATCAAATGTTGAGCCAACTCAACATTTGCACAAACAAAAGCCAAAATTAATTCAAATGATGAACAATCATCTGTGCGTTGACTTAATTTAGGACAGGTAACGTCTCATAAATGTGTTTATGATACCTTGTTTCCACAAATATCTGCCTATATTGGTATATTTTTATGAGCAATGCTAGGTTTTTAATATTCAATACGCATACAAAAAATGATCACTTGACAGGTAGGCAAATCCTAGCATCCGCTAACACAATTTAGAGCACAGATTGGACCTGGGAGTAAAACTGTCAACTACCAATCTACTCGTAACTAATACGAATATCCAACACAGTTAAATGTAAGCTGTGCTGTGTTTTTCTGTTTACCTCCCTGTGGTCAGGTGCAGTGAATGAAACAGGTCCACACAATCTTTCTCCCAAAACAGTGCTTGTTTTAATGATAACAAAAATAATAACAAAACAACAACACAAATAAGTCCACCCCTTTACCAGCAATGGTACTGAAAATAAAAAGTAAACAAAAACGGGACTTTGTCCGTCCCCATGTTCTCCGTGCACGCAGTGCTCTTGGTGCTGAGAAGCGTGATGCCGTGAGTGGTGCGGTGCGTGGTGCGGTGCGGTGCGGTGCTGTGCTGTGCGGTGCTGTGCAGGGACGTGCTCTGTGTTTTACCGGTCCGCGGCTCCCTCCTCCTCTGCAACACAAAACACACGTAATCCCAAAAACAAAGCAATATAGCTACGTCAAAACCGTCTACTTTCATTATCAGCGTAAGGGGAGGTTTTGACGTAGCTGTTCCCCTTTGTACCCAGCAAACTCCTCCCCGCAGTCACCGCGTTGCCATGGTTTCCCTAATAGAGGGCTGCCCCGCAGCTGACTGCAATAGAATCGTCCTGAGTACTTGCAGCTACACGCCCCTCCTAATATGGCCACCTTCCGGTTTCCACCTACCACAGAGGTGGCAGCTCTAGGAGGCAGCTTACCTTTCCCCTTACACAGCGCCCTTTCTAATCGGGAGGGAAATTTACAGCATCGATCCTTTCTCTCTCTATCACACTCCCCTACTGCGTCGAACCTCTCTTTTGATCTTTGTTGGGACAGAGGGGAGAGTAAAAAAAGCAACAAAAAAAAAAAAAAAAGTCAAAATGCTGTACCACATCCTTTTGTTAAATGTTTAATGTTGTTTTAATCGCAATCATTTTTTTTATATATAGCGCCTTTCAGGGCAAGCCATTCCAAACAGCTTCACAGTCAATAAGAAAAAAGGCCTATGAAAACAAGACCAAACAATAAAAGAATCAATGTAAAGTAAAAACACAAAATATAAACGTAAAATATGTAACAGAGTTTTTATGACTGAAACAGTATTTCTGTTAGTAATGGCAGAACGTATTGGTAGCCAAAAATGTAAATCAGTTAAATAGCCAAAACAATGTGGACGTTTGGAAACATTTTGGTGTGCTGGTGAGCTGGACGGTGTAACTACCACAATTTGATACAGAGAAGACCCCTTTGACTAACACACAGGCTCACGAAGGAAATGTGCTTTGTTATCCACATAGCAGCAGGGATCCTCATTTGGATGGTTCCTATATACAGTATCTGAGAGTGCGTCAATACTGTGATACAGCAAAGATTTCAACTAAAGTCACAGCCACAAATGCTCTCGGATCAATGCTGCTTCTATCTAGAGAGATTACAACCCTAACCTCCCACCTACATTCCATATTTACAAAACCAATAGTGCCACAACAAAAAATGTCCATCCAAATAGTGAGTGTAGGTAATGGCTGAGGAGTGTCATGCAGGCTAGAGTATAGAACTTTGAGTGTCTTGTTATTCCCTGGTAAGTAGGTAGAATGATTCTACAGTACATTTGCAGTAATGGAAAAAAATTATCTTTGACTTCAGGCACTACCTGGACCAATATCCGTGGTCAAAGTAAAAATGCTGAAAACATTTCTATCAACAGAGCTTCACAGTAATTTGTTTTTTTTATGATTGGTTTCACTGGTGTGAGATCAGATGCTTGACATTAGGGTATTCAAATTCCAAGTCAGTTGCTCGACAACCCAATGATATCTTCCACGACTGAGGTCATTGTATTGTCTTGAAAGAAAACATAAGAGGCTAATTGCTTCATTTGACTGTGAAACACAACTACCTTGATTTTTCTGTATGACACATATTTCTACTTAATCTCTGGGTTTCCTTTACAGCGTTATCAGTGTAAAAACAGCAGGGTTTTCCAAAGCAAAATATTTAAACTACAAAAACTAAAAGAAACAGCAATAAGCCAATCTTTTCCGATGCACTTCTGGATTTTAAATGGCCTGATTTGCAGCTATAGTTAGCAAACATCCATTACTGAACTAGGAACTACCCCTATCGCAGTATTAAAACATTTATATTAACAAGTAAATACAGTATACATAACTCACATAATAATGCTTTCCATAACATACAGCTGCATATTATAATATCATGCTAATGAAACTCTTTATATTGCTCAGTTTGCACCTTCCTGTTTTGCTTCTATTATGTAACCATACCTCAAAGAAACTTCTAGCAATGACCAGCATTTGGTGTTTTGCTGTTTTTTGGCAGGTGACTTGGTGCTTGTGAGGAACCTGTTAAGTTGGTTAAAAACCCCTTTACTGTTACAATGTAAACTGTTGTATGTTGTATGTAAACAATGTATGTTATCTACACTTTTAAATGCATCTATGTGCTGCAAACCTAGTCTGTTTCGATTATCATTATATTATTTTTAGATTGTCTGTCAGTATGGCTGCTTTCTTATCATAAGTGACTGAAGGCTGACTGAAGAGTGGAAAGTGTCGCGCTACCAAATCAAACAAACTTTGTCCTATATTCTTTAAAAAAAATATATATATATGTTTATGGCAAATATTTATATTTTTATATAAATAAATAAAAATATATCAAATAAAGTCTATTTTTCTTTTTTTTTTAATGTGATTTACACATTCAGGTAAAATATTCAAGTTTTTTGTAGAAAATGAATTTGGATTTAAAAGTTAAATATACATGAAAACCCTTCTGAAACAGTAAGTAACGAGGTTCTGAAAAATGTAGGATTATACATTCCTACGTGTTGCTACAACTGTTTAAATAACGTACCTGTAGTTTTTCATTGTTAACATCCTGACAACTTTATACATTCAAAGCTATGTTCAAAATGGCGGCTCTAGTGCACGGATAGTGGATTATTTGGCCACATTGTCAAACAGGTAACACAGCAATAATGATCCATGATGTAGTACAGAACAGAAAAACCAGAGTACTCTTCTTGCAGTGAATTAGAGGACAGATCTCAAACCCCAGTGCACTAGAGCAGTCATTTTGAAAAGAGCTTTGAAACAAAGTTTAAAGTTATAAGTTTAAGAAGTTGTCAGGATGTTAACAGTGAAAAGAAAAATTAAGGATACTGTAACGAGGGGAAGTGTTATGTGTGTGGGTCGACAATGAGGCAGACACAGAGCATTGGATGTTAACACACTGCACAGGTGCGCAGATTTATTTAACACAGGGGCTGCCACTAGAATACCAGTAATGGTAGCCCTAGTGTCAGATTTAATAAAGAAAACAAAGCAAAGCTAAAAATAAAAGCTTGCCAAACAAGACAAGCGTTAGTCTCACTTAAAGAGACGTCCCACTCCAGGAACCTACTACACTATGGAACACTCTCTATACTGTTTGAGATCAACATGCCCTAAACTAACCCACAGCTGTTGCTCCCAGTCTCTGGGTCATTGTGATGGTCCTGGTATAGTATAGCCTTCACAGGCACTGTCTTGCAGTTGAAGGGTTTTGTATTAGTTATCCTGCAGAACCCTGTCCTCCTGGATGTCTACAACGTGGCCCTCTGACCCTTGAAACAAAGCCCCCCGTGTGAAAGTAAATAAGTATAAATAACTGGATCATACAGTGTTACTCATCCATTTATTTTCTATTTCTTCTTCTACTGACCATTCTTTTTTTTTTTTGGATGACACACTGGGAGCTAGATAAGCAATGGCCAGAGAGTCTAATTTAAAAATAACAGCATAACCAGTGAAACCACAGAGGGGGACTAAGTAATCCGGGCTCCAGCAGATTTGTAGAAAGTAGCCCATCTGTGGCAGGCACCTCCCCTGTCAGTTTGCGCTGTGTCCTTCTGTACTTTGTGGTTTCCTAATCAGAGTCTGTGATGTGCAGCGTACAAACTGAACACCCTGCTGCTTTGCTCAAAATGAACAGAAGAACATGACTGTAAAAGTAACAGGGTTGCACACATATTATAGAAACCTTTTTCTTGGTCCATGTACCACTTATTTCACAAAGGCATTGCACACTACTCTGCAACCCACCAGAATAACGTTAAATTCACTTCAATTAAGTAGATTACAGCAAAGCAGCAAATGTCGATTCTGTTTTTCTGTCACATACCCTATTGTTAATCGAATCAATCTTTTTTTTCTCTCAACTTCTGCATCCAGCAAGGCCCTGTTTTAAACCTACTCTTTATGTAATGTGTCACAAAATGCATTTTGCCTGGATAACCTAAAGCTACTTTTTATTCACAGTATATTATGGTTTTGGAATAGGTGCGTGATTTATTAAATAGTTACCTTTGTGTCACAGCTTCCATTTTACTCTGAAATTGTGCAGTCATGAGTTTATTTCAAAATGCTTTGACCATTTCCTTTTTTTTAATATTCCCTGCAGTGTACTGTTGTAAACAAAATGCCTGAGAGCAATAACATTCACAGTTTGAACAGTTGCTGTGCAACCTGTAAAAGGAAGCATGTTCTTTGCAGCTCCATATGTTGATAATCTAACATTTATCGTGTTTTAGTGGTCATTGACAATGCAGAGGTTTTTTTTTTTTTTTTATGCAAAACTATCCAGGTGCAAAAACCCCCCCAAAAAACAAAAAAAACCCTCTTGGAATTCATTTGATTCTAAGTATGCTTTGTAGGGATGCTGAGATGTCTGTTATTGAAATTCTCAACTGATCAAAAACTAATCATATTTCATTCGTCTTTTGTTATCCTCTTTTTTCGTGGTCAACATACTGGCATTGCTGACATACTTGATAATCAAAGCCTTCTTCATGGCTGAATAATTTTAATACTCTCACTTCATCAATGAAGCGTATAAAATGGTCCTATGGCATATTTAGTTTAATTGTTAAAGGCATTACACTTGAGCCTCACTATTCCTGATTTCACATGCAATACATTGGTCTCAGTCAACATGTATTACTAGCAAGAAAAAGTAGATTCAAATGCATTTTGTCATATGTGAGCCGACTAATAGAGATTTTCATGACATCTGCAACAAACAAGGTAGCACACGAACAAAATAAAATGACATAGGTGTTTACAATGTTTACAAATAAAGGGTGAAATCTTTCTAAACAGATTCTGATTTAATCCATTTTGTACAGCTTCCCTATTGGAGGTAATAACTAAAGTCCTCTACATTTTGCACAAAGGTAGCTCATTATTGGCAGTCCCAGTTAGAACTCTAGCACATGTCTCCTGCCAATGTGCATTCAGCTCTATTCTAGTTATTACTCTTAAACTCTCCACCTTGATTACTGCAACTCCCTCCTGACCGGCCTCCCTGCCTTTGCGATCCGTCCTCTCCAGCTCATCCAAAATTCTGCTGCCCGCCTTGTCTTTTCCCTTCATCATTTCTCCCATGCAAGAGTGCTGCTCTGCTCCCTCCATTGGCTCCCTATCGCTCCCTACCACTCCTTCTCCACCCTTGCCCCTCAGTGATGGAACGACCTACCCATGGAAATCAGGACTGCTCAGTCCCTAACCACCTTCTGGCGCATCCTCAAGACACACCTATTCAGACTGCATCTGTAAACCTCACAACTCTCGATTATACTGGCATATATGGCATCTACTTGTACCAGTACTTGCATCAGCTTGTTCTTGAACTGAACACAGAATACAAATGTGTTGCTGGCTTTGTTTTACAACATATAGAATAGTAGGACCTCAATAATATTTTTGTTTGTTTGGATAGTCTCTTTATGCATATCTTCAGTGACTTCTAAGTTATTCGCTCACATCCAGTGTGGATGCAACTTGCGCGCTAATTATACACACATTATTTACAGGCAGGGATGTGCCCTCCCCCTTCTGTGCAGCACACCCAGCCATTCCAAGGCCACTTCTCATCCACCTTTAAAATTCACCCTCCCTCAAGTCTGCCCACTGTTGTGGGCAGAGTTGAGGGCAGGTCGATCCATCTTCCAGCTCCGCCAGGAAGGGACAGAGAACTGGTGACAGGGGACCCAAACAGGGGAGCAGGGGCAACAGGAGTGCAGGATGCTGACCAGAAGGTTGCAACAGCCAGCAAAGGTGAGAGCCCAGGAGCCAGCGTAGTGACATCTGATCCTCCAGGGGGAACAAAGTAAAAGGCAGGAGGCAATTGCCTTCACTGATCCTGTGCTGTGTTTAATTTCATTTCCTCTCTCACTCTCCCTTTACTCCTCCAAAAACCCAAACGGAGTGCAGAGAGCTGCAGGTTTTTATACAGGTGACCATCTACACAGGTTTTTTAATTACTGGCAGAGGACAAGCTGCCAACCTTGCCTCTGCCAGAACACAGTTAAACACAAATCACCATCATATACACAAATACAACAATAAATACAAAAACAATAACCATGGCTTTTGTCGTCATAAATACAATAAATGACATCTGCCGACAGCAGAGTGACATTTAAGGTTTCAGGTGGAGCGGAGCAGGGAACCAGGCGAAGAGCTGTGCCTGATGGTGCACCGACCTGGTCTCTAGACCCAGTGACAGGGGTTGAGAAATCCCGGCAACCCTCTACCCAATATCAATATGAATGATAATGTCGGACTATAGCAATGCAGTGTTATACAACATGTAACAAAGGTATTTATAATAAACCTTATGATAACTTTACAACAACTTGACATGGAGCTTTACACTATGAATGCATCAATAAAACATGTGTTCAGTAAACAAAACTTTCTTTTAAGAGTATTCCACTGATTATATAACATTTCTTCTATTGAACACATTTTATTTGTTCTTCTTTCCCCTTGGCAATTTCCAACAATTTGTTAAAATCTTTGACAAAAAAAGCTCTGATGAATACTGCATCTGAAAAGGCCATTGGGAGGTTTAGTTTATTAAGAATTCCCATAAAGAGGTATTATATTCTGAAAACCCATTAACCTTTAATGCTTGGCACTTTTATGCTTGTAAACAGCTGAGGTAAAGGAGAGTACATGGAGGTTGGGCAGGTTTACAAGGATTTGATGGGAAATGATGCAGTGAATTGGCAGGCTTGTCAACAAAACCACTGGTTGTAATCTGTCAGCAGGTTAATTTACACCTAAAACATCTTAATTACCAACTCATCAATATCTTGACTTCAAAGGACAAGCGTCTATAAGATGTGAATTTTACCTACGAGTGAGCCAAAAATGACATATATATATTATGGAAGGTGTTCCACCCTTAATGAGTACATTTGCAGAAAATAGAATTAGAATAGAGAGTAGAGTTCATTTCTGAAAATATATCCTATGGCAGGTGAAACAACTTCCAAGGTAAATATTTCATTTTTGTCCGTCACTTATAGGCAAAATTCCTGCTCGTTTTGATGCTGTGCTTCCTGTGCTGTAACAAAATTAAACAAAAAGCTTATGCAACAGATTCTATACACATTTTAGCTACTATAGACTCACAAAAAAGTGTTACCAAAATAAACATTATAATGTATAGTATCTATAAATACTTAATGTATTTTAAAGTCTTGACGATTAAACCCTTAACTGTACTGTGATGGTGAGCCGAAAAAACAGTGCTTGACTTTTTTAGTTAAACTATTAAAAAAAAAAAACAACAACAAAAAAACTAGCAGACCTGTTTGCAATCCATTTAAAACATGATAGAAAAAAACAATCTTTATTCTAATTAACTTGCATGCCTGCAATCTGTCAGTTTCAAAATCTGTATTCATTATCAGTGTTTCAGCTGTCTGGCATGGATTGTTACTGCATTTGTTTGCTTATTTCATGAATAATAATAATAATAATAATAATAATAATAATAATAATAATAATAAATAATAATAAACAACACCCTTTTGTTTAAGCAAGAGTATTTTTTCAGTGGAGCAAAATACGTGTTCTAATATTACTGTAGTTTCTGTAGAGTGCCTGTTTAGAAATAAGTGGTTTTAACAAAGAGCATCTTAAAAGAAATGCAGGAAGGCTCCTACTAGGGGTGTAATTAAAAGATGCAAATACAATTCTAATGAAAGAGACTACAGTGGTGCAGTGAAGAAAAAAAAGGTATTTCAGTACCGGGTTCCTGCTGTGTGGAGATCATAATCTTCATGGAGCACAGATTCATTTTCTTTCAATGAGGCTGATGGAAACTAATTAGCCTCCTGTCAGCCTTTACTCAGCATTTAAGTCAATTGGGACATTAGAAGTGATTAGTCTGGAGGTAGCAGTTGTGCAGGTTAGGGTTCTTATGTGTTTGGTTAACATATTAACCCACTGCCTGTGTTAAAGGGAAACTATTTTTAATAAATAACTGAAAAGAAAACCTACTGTAAGTTTCTGAATTGAAATTCTGTTAAGGAAATGAAAAACAACAACAAAAACAATAACAAAAACATTACAAACCAATTTGAAGGAGTACCTTCATCATGAGGTGTTGTTTTTCCCTATGAAAATGAGACTTTCAGCTGCTTCTAATGTTAGCTTAATGATGGAATCTTTTCAGTGGTGTTAGTCTAGTCCTAGAAACCTGTAGCCCCTTTTCTGGGGCCGGTTATACTAACAATATCAAAAAATAGGATCGGATCTGGGATCACCAGAGCCGGATCATGAAAAGGTGTTTTACTACGTAGATCTGGATCAGGCTCCACTAATCCGCAATCTTGATCCGATCCTGATCCGATCTTGAGATGCCCAGTAACTATGGAAACTGACCAATGCGAAGCAAACTCAATGTGTGGCACGTACTTAAAAGACCCCGCCTTTCACATTCATGAGCAACATTATACAATATAAAATGACAAATAGGTGGACAGACATGGAGGAAGAGGCTCTGGCAATGGCATATAATTATTAACAGGGAGAATCTCCCAAGGACTGACAGCTGCCTGTAATCTATTGACAGCTGTCAATAGATAAGCTATTTGAGAATAAGAGGAATTTAGAATAAACAGGCCTGTAATGTTATATATATATATATATATATATATATATATATATATATATATATATATATATATATATATATATATGTGTGTGTGTGTGTGTGTGTGTGTGTGTGTAAAACATTACAGGCCTGTTTATTCTATTATTATATTACTAAATTAAAGAATTTCTTTTTTAATAGTCGTATGGTTGCTTAATGTTCATTCTGAATGGAACACATTTGTAAATTGTCTCAGTTTTTGTAGATGATCTTCTGTGGTAAATATTTTAGGGAATACCTATGTATTATACAAGGACTGAAATCTTATGATGTCAGCTACCAAATATAGTTCTGTGGAAGGGTGGTAGGTAATTCACGGACACAGGAGACAGACAGGTGCACTTGAAAACACCACACAGGTGCCCAGTTTTATTCACAGGGTGCTTTTCATTTTTTAGCCCACAGAGGGCACTGTTGACCGTGGTCTGCCTACTAGCGATGGTAAAAACAAACCATGGGAAAACCAAAGTCGGTACAGTACAAGTGCGGACGCACACCAGGTGCTCAAAACAACAATCAAAAACCAAAGGCGAAAGGAAAAAGGAAAACAAAACACAGTAATTAAAACTACAAATAAAAGGTGCTGCACTCAGCAACGTTACCCCAACTGTCGCTATCCGCACGGTCCAGGTCTCCATCCTACACTACTGTTCCCCGCACATACTGTTCGGGGGTTCTGCCAAGTTATTACCCTTTCCTAAAAATTCCTTTTCTTTCTCTTATTTATTTTGCTTGTTCTTCTCCGGCCGTGCTCGATCCAGCGGCAGAGCTTCCGCCAGCTAGCTCGTTTCATCTTAGAGGGTCAGCCTGAGGGAACACAGAGCGTAGTCCTTATAGTGCCACCAATCTCCCAAGGCCCACCTCTCAGCCACTTAGAGAGAGGGAAAGCCACACACCCTCTGTCCCACCTCCCGTGTTACTGCCATGACCGACCGACAGATATTGTAAGGCTGCTGCCCTCTTCCTGCAGCACTATGAAGGCACCAGAAGAGTCAGCACAGGTCTCTCCCTGCTACATGTTCTTATTTAAGAGATTCCCCAAATATAAACTAACAATGCGCTGAGAGACTCGGTGGACTGCCGTACAAAAGATAGCCCCTGTGTAACTGATTTCTTTATGTGCTGTGAATAACTAAACACAATTATTACAATATATGTTTTTACTTGTTTTTAGTGTTGGACAGCAGTCTGGCTAAGGTCAAAATAAAATTAAAAAATATGAAGCAGATATGTAAGATCCCATGGGCAGTACTGGAAACACACTTGGGTGACAGTACCCTGCCCCTTAAAATACAGAGATGATATGGCAGTGTACAAAGTCCTTGTGGTTGCAAATGGAATTGTCACAGTCTGCTGTGGTCACTTCAGATAAGCACATTGACAGCAATGGTTATACTGATATATTATTTTTCCCTTTAGCAGGCTCTGTAACAATGTCCAGTCTCTGTGTCCTTATTTGAACCTGCTTTCCGTACTTCAGCCTGCTTTCAAATTGGGTTGACTGGGCAGGTTTGTTTGTGAACCCCTGAGTTAGTAACACAGTCCTATATTTACAATAGGGTTCTTGATCAAACATTAATATAGTTCTGTTCTTTTAACAAACATTGTTCACTGCAACCTTCTTTCCACTGTTTACACTTTTCACGTTGAACACTTTGCTTTATGCACCACAACATTAAACAGTCTTTCAGTATTGGCTTCTTCATTTAAGAACTGATACTTGGTTTGATTTTCGTTGTTGCATTGTGTGAGATTCATTTTAGAATACAGTAAGAGTTATTTGAGGCAGAAATGCGTTGTGTTGGCTTGTAAACAGCTGCAGTGGTCATGTGTGAAAACAGCTGTAATCCTTTTTGTTTTCAACAGCCTTAAGAGTAACCACGATCTATGGTAATATTTAGTAGTCTTAACTTCTTACTACTCTTTACTTTATCTGCACATAGGTCTATTACTTTATATCTCCCCAGTCACGCTAATTGACTACATTTACCAAGACTATATATATAGTGGCAGAAATGGCAGAGGGTGTGGATGCACGGGTGTGAGTGTTGGTTGGCAAGAAAAGGGGGATCCTGTCTTAATCAGTCCTTGCCTGGAATGTGGCTGAGGCATAATTGGGTGATTGCCTATCAATTAAGCCTCAGCCACATGGCATAAATGCAGGCCTGTGCTGTAAGTATGAGCAGGGTGTTGGAGTGAGAGTCTGCCAGCCTGTAGCATAGGAAGAGTCTGCCAGCCTGTAGCATAGGAAGAGTCTGCCAGCCTGTAGCATAGGAAGAGTCTGCCAGCCTGTCAGTTGTGAAGAGACCTGTCTGTGTGCAGCCTGTGAAGAGAACTGTGTGGTCAGAGCAAAAAGAAAGGTACTGTGTGAAGCTTGTTTGTATAACAAGGGGTTTTGTTTGGTAACGGCTTAGCCGCCTGTTATAGTTAGGAAAAAAGTTGGAAAAAAGTTAGTACTCCAAGTTTTTGTTTGATTATTTTGTTTTGTAAATAAAAAAAGTGCACAAAAGTGCTTAACCTGCAGTTCTTGTGTCACTAATTCAAGGGCACAAACCAAGGCCTCTGTTACTTAGATATATGATTTGTTCTGAAACAAGATGTAAAATATTGTGTCATTTGGGGCATTGGACTGACTTGAAGAGTAATTAACAGCAAGTTTAAATGTAAATTCATAAGTTACTGGCATTAATGTATATTTGAGGTTGTGATGGGGAGCTTGGGTTTAAAATACACTGTCCTGCCACCTGGAGAGTATGATTAAATGATGCTGCTATGTTACTTCAGCCCTTTTTTGGATCATACAACTTTGCTTCATCTCCAGAAACTATACAGTTACATAAAAAAACACAATACATTGCCCCATGTTCAGACAACTACTGTAATTAATGCATTTAGTTATTTTTCTTCTGTTAGTTTCCTTAAAATAACATTCCACGATTCTTGTCTCATAGAATCACAGAACACTTTCCTTGCCCCTTAAAGCTCTCAGTGCCCTTTCCAATCACTCATTAACTTTTATCTTTTGTATTCCTGCATTATTTTAAAGACAACAATAACATTTTGTTTTCCATGTTACTTACTGCATAAAATAAAATTACATTTAAAGGCTTCTTGATATGCATTCTTACAATCTGATCTTGATCCTAAACAATTTAATGTTGTCATTAAAGCCGTAATACTCAACTTGTTCATTGCATTCACTGAATCAGATCAGTCAAATGCAATATCTTGCCCAGCACATTGATCTGGTGAACTGGAGTAGCATTGATGGTGTATAGGACAGTACCCAAGGTTATTCCTTCGAGTTGCAAGCCCCAGTTACATGAATACTTGATTTCTACCCTCACTTCACATTTATGTACACAGATTTTGCTTCTGCCTTGTGAACTACAGTTATATACATCCCGAAAGGACTCAATAGACCACGTTACACGAGTGTTTGACCTCTCAAGACATCTGTTTCTTGTGAAATAAATGTGGACATTTTGTGTTTACATGTAAAGCTTTCTAATTTCCCTTTGGAATGCCTACTTATACCTGAATGCTATGCAAATGGGGGGTCAGATTTAAATTAGTCATACTGACGGCCCACTTAGATTCTTGTGCTGTTAACCATGAAAATCCCCCCAAAATACTGTTTACATGAGCAGAGAACAGTTTCCACGAATCGTTGGTGACGTATTATTATTAAAGATCTGATTTGCTGATGGATAGTGCCTGCTTTTTTAATTCTTTGTTTAGTGTTGTCGCCTACACTGCTTTTCACACATATGTGTGGGTAGGGTTAGATCTTTATAAAAAATAAACTGGGCCAAATCTGAGTGGTGGTTGAGCAGGCGTTTGGGCTATTGCAATGGATACTACTGAAGCGTACTGAAGTGAACCACGAGTTTGTTCCCCACATTATTACTGCCTTCTGTATCCTGCACAATCTGTGCCAGGACCGTAAGGAGATGTTCAGGCAAGCACAGGAACAGCTACCTCAGCCTCCAGCAAAAATTGCATAACAGTGATATGAAGAGGGTTCTGTTATTAGAGATGCACTGCTATCTTTAGTTTTGTAACTTATTTTGTATCACATTTTTGTTTCATTAGCCTGTTTTGTATCTCTATACCAAATATAGCATCCTCATTTGCACTGTACTTGTATGATTGCTTCTGGTAAATAAAGAATTGGAATATTAAGTAGTAGTATTGTTGATTCCCAAGAAATAAATTGCAAATATTCCACACCACATTGTATTTTGAGACTTGGTTAAACAATGTTCATGTTGTGCATTGTATCGCTGCCTCATCATATCCTCTTCCCTTATAGATATTAACACCCATTCTCTTTATCGCTCAAACGAACATAAGTGGAGGATGGACACAGGTTTTGTTCAGACATAAGTAACTATGAGAAATTGCATTGGAGTATAGTTATACACATGTAAACATAGTACTTGGTAGTACTTTACAGTAAGGAGTTTTGACAGTTGTTTGGAAAGATATTTGCAAGTGTATTCTGAAGTACTGTAGCTACCTGAATTCACAAGCCCAAGATGTAGTTTACCAAACATTTTTAGTAATAGTTTTAAACAGAAACTTGGTAAATACACTCCGTATGATACTGTAGCGATATGCACCATTTGCGTTCCATGTTTTGTTAATGTACTGAGTGCCTGTGCATGTGAATGATTCCCAGTGTGGTTGTGAATGTTGTCCAATAACGTTTCTTATGTCTAAATGTTGCATGTCTTCCCATGGTTTTGGGGTATAAAGGGGCAGCTTGTACACTGCTGTGATGTTTTTTGGTGTCCTGACCTTGTGTAATAAAATCTTGTCATCGGGCTCTCTTTTGTTTAGCGTGGAACGTTACAATACTTTACAAACACATTTAGATCCGTGTATGTTAGAATTATGCAAAGTTCTAAGGAAGACTGAGAAAAAAGTGGGATTATCTGCAATATCAATCTGATATGGGAAATATTTCCCTGCAGCCATCTGTGGACTATGGTAACTTCTGAATTCCTGTGTGACTTATACCAGCTCTAGGAAAGGACTTGACAAGCTAATTAACATTTTCAGGAGAAACTACTGTTTACATGTGTAAATGGGTGTTGATATCACAAGCATTTCCTGGAATCTCACAAGAAATTGAGACTTTCACAGTAAAATACTGAGACCGTTTTTGGGACATTTTCATGAGCTTTCCCTGTTTCACATGTATTGTTCATTCACGTGAAACAAGCCAATATGTAAACTGGCCTAATGACACTTTGTTTAATTCTTAAATGTTCATGGAAAAGATTAGTAGATGCCTTTGTCTTCAAAGTAGCCTTTTAATTACTAAAGGAAATGTGACACTAGGATTTGATTGGAGGTACACAGAAGTTCAAGACCAGGTTTATTAAGTCATTGCTTATTAATGCATTATTAGTCACAGCAAATAGGCTGCAACAATGATTGGTTAAAGTATGTGAGGTATTGTGAAGCATCCAATACGGATTACGAATAATAAATGTAGCTTACTGTATAAAAACATACAGTTGAATGTTTGACATTTATGCTTCCTGTTGCTTTACCTAATTGTTGACAGAGGAGTACTAAATCTAATATGGAAATAAATAAGCTTAAAAAAAGAAGGTAAATATTTCTGTGAAGAATTCTTATGAGAGAATGTCGGTATTCTAAAATATATTTTGAGGGGTGTTTCCTTAATAATTAAACATTGTACATTTTTCAAAATGTTTTAGAGACTTTTGACGCAAAATACTTTCGGGTTAAAGGACAATGAAGGTTAGCTTTTGAGTATATATCGGCAACAGTAGAAGTGTTAATTTTTTTACGGTAATTCTATTAGTGGCTAATTAAGTTATGTGATTTTTTTTTTTCACCAACCATTTGATTTTACATGCAAGTGACAGCATCTGTATTGATATTGAAAATAAAGATAGAAACTCATTATGGCTCATGCCATGAATGAGGTTTCTTTGTCATGCCGTACACTAAACTTATACTTTTATTGGCTGAATTCTTCAGCAGTCTAATTAGATAAATCCTGATTTACATTTTTTACATTACAGAATGTATTAAAAAAAAATGATAAAACTAAGATGTGGAGGCAATAGACACAGCATGTGCTATTCAATGGAGCATGACATTCACTGTCATACTCCTCTAACAGTGTTACTCCTGAGTAAACAGATTTTTAAATGACAGAGTAGCATTATTGCAAAACACACCACAGCAATGCAATTATCACCACTATACTACAATTTTAAGTTATTTATTTTATGTGTTAAACTTTTGTTTGTCTAAAACATTCATTGTAGTTTAATGAAAGAGGCTTCAGCATCCATGTGAAATGCTTCATTAGTAAGCAGTGGTTTTAGAACAGGTGTCATTTATTAGCATCATCTCAGCTGTGCTTTGTTGCGTTGTTTTCTATGGATGTCAGCTGTTCTGTTATTCCCAGGCCTGGTGTTATGGGCGGGCCTTAGGGGCCTGGCCCATCAAGTTTAGACACCAACTGTGAATCAAATAAATAAATGGATGTTCCCCCATAGTGTTCATGCTGCCACCTGGCCTGGTTATTCCTCACTAACGCAAAGGCTAACCTCATTAGAGAACAATGAAAGAGCAGTCCAGTTGACAAGTAAAGCCAACCTTGTCAGGGTACTAAATAACCTGGGCCAATAACAATGGTAACTGTTTTTCACAGAATCAACATTAATTTAAATAAACTGTTTAACCTGGTAAGGCTGAGTTAAAAGAAAATATTCTATCTATCGATATAAATCTATCTATAGCCAATTTCACATTGGCACTCCTACCCAGATCCGGACCTGAGTTCTGACTACCTGGGCCGTGTTTTTGTTGCTTGAGACACATCATGAGCCAAATCACAGCAGGGAAGAAGAAACGTTTGCGCCAATGGTTCAATAAGAGCATTGTTTACTCTGTCATCCTGGTCAACCCTGCTTTATCAAAAGCAGTGTGAAATTGCATAGCCGACCCATTTTAAAGTGTTGTACAATAAGATTCTGTGTATTTAAACGATTATAAAGCATGCAAATTTAATGTATTCAATTTAACCTGAAATGTCAGTGTAATGTGTATTAAATGTGAACAACATATTTAGAACATAATGTGCAGTGCTTGAAATGGAAAAAAAAGTGGCAGTACTAACACTACTCTGAGTCCTTTTTCACCTCTCCCTGCCCAGCTCTCTCCCTTTTCATACTTACACACTGGAGCCGAGCCGAGCCCTCACGATATGGCTAGTTTCACACTTGTGATTTTGTCGAGCTGAGCCGGAACCGTGAAACTCTGGCCTCGCAAGATATCTGTTACTGGCTTGGCGCTGAACAAGTCTGTGGGTGGGATTAATTCATACTGTCCAAAACAATAAAGTCTACCAAAAGATTTCACAGGAATTGCGAAATATGGGACTAAACCACAGCACAAAACCGTGTTGTGAAAAAAATAAAACAGGACTACAAAAAAACTAAAGATCATAACAATAAAGCAGGTCAGACATCAAAAAGTAAATATTATGATTTAATGGATGCAGTTCTTGGTCACAGACCTGCAACGACTGACATGGTCATTAAAAAAATGTTAAAAATACTGTATTAACATTGCATGCATAAAACCAAGTTGTAAAGAGATATATTTAAATGTTATGTTTAGATTTTGTTTTTAATAGGCCTACTTTAAATTTATTTTTACTGACATTTTTCAGAAACTAACTGTAACGCTTGATGCAAACTAAGTCACTGGTAAACTGCAATCAACCGAAAATGATTTTCATTCGGAGGCAGTTACACAGCACACTTCGTAAGACAAAAGAGTTGACTTCACTGGCGTGTACAGACCAGGATGTTGAGTGTGTGTATATTGTAACAAAATCCTTAACACTGTAAGAATGAGCCTTCAGACGATTCCAAGCCAAACTGAATATGTATACACTAATAAATGATTAAAGACAATCTGCCAATTGTTAACTAACAATTAACAGGTCACTGTGGGCCACGACCTGCCCTGCTAAAACCAATTAATTTTTAAAAGGAATCTCAGAGTGTAACTATTCTGTCTCTGTTTATTTGCTTCTCTCTCTGCTTCAGAACAACAACAACAAACACTCCCACTGTCACTGGTCTTTAACCCCAGTTAGTCCCGCCTCGTCCCACTCCAAGGCCAATCACCTGCAGCTCTTGTCTATGCCTGTATTTTTTTTCTTTTTCTTTGGGGTCCAGGGGCCAAGGTTCAAGGTTTTTTATAACGAACAGAGTTATGTACTGTGTGTGTGTGTGTGTGTCTATATTCAGTTTTTTACCCAGAAGTATTTACCCCCTATCAATAATGTCACATTTTGTTGAATTACAACTAACGTTGCACAGTTTTTCAAACAAACTTGTTTTTACTCAATGCTGTAGTGGTAAAACTGAACACTGTTATATGAGGAGGAGATTAAATGTCAGCAAAACTTGCAAGAAAATGTACAAAATGAAATTTGCTGGTTGCATAAGTATTCAGCCCCTTAAGTCAGTACTTTTTGTTTCAGTTCTAATAAGTTTGTTGGGGATCGTAAATGGACTGCAATCCAGTCTCACCATAAATTTTCGATTGGATTCAAGTCAGGACTTTGACTGGGACTCAAGAACATTAATTCTCTCCTTGTTCAACCACTCCAGTGTGGCTTTGGCTTTGTGCTTCGGGTCATTGTCCTGCTGAAATGTGAATTTCCTCCCCAGTTTCAGAGTGTTGGCTGACTCAAACAGGTTTTCCCCAAGGATTCGCCTATACTTTGCACCATCCATTCTCCCCTCTATCCTGACAAGCTTCCCAGTCCCTGCTGAAGAGAAGCATCCCCATAACATGATACTGCCACCACCATGCTTGACAGTTAGGATGGTGCTGACTGGGTGATGTGCAGTGTTGGGCTTGCAGGGGACTGCATACTCCCCAGTAATGTTGTTACAGCTGACAACCTGGGATCCTTCAGAAGCTGCTTGTTGAGATTCTAGGATCAATAAGCTTCTGACAACCAAACGAGCAAGATGGGCAAAATGGCCTTCTTTTGTTTGTAAACTTTCTTATGTTCTTATCTTCTAACATTTAAAAAAAAATGGTGAATAGGCAATATTTTTTTATTCAATATATCAATCAAAAATATAAACCAGCAGATATAACTTAACTAAAATTACAGAGATACAGTATGTAACACAATATCCAAACAACAAATGCAATAATAAAGCAACATTGCACAATGAAACATGGTTTGTCACTGATAAATTGAATTTAGGGGATTAAGATGTCAGTCGTCAGAAGGCGTGCATGCTGCATTAGGTACATCTTAAGTCAGGATAATTCCTTAAATTTTAGATGTGGATGTAAAACATGCTATTGTATGTATCAATTTATGTGAATCAGTTTGAGATAGCTTCCTTGGCCATGAAAAGCGATATACAAAATAAAGTTATTAGGCCTAATTTTATTATAACAACAAACAATAAAGATACCGTAGTATAATTTAAAAGGGCAAAATAGTAAAGCATGAATTAAATCACTCAACAGATGCGGGGAAATGTACTTACGTAACCAAAGCTTAGGACATACGAGCAGCACGGCACCACTAGCGGAGAGCGGCAAAATGGCGCACAGATCACTCTCCTATTATTTCAGTTAGAGCAAACACACATTGACGAAAAAATTATGTTGCGGAAAAGTGTCACAGTGGCAGAATTTTTGAACGGCAAAATATCACTCAGAGATATTTTGCTGCTCAAAAAATTGCTTGCAGCTGCACGTATGGGTCTAGCCAATCAGGTCCAGCCAATCAAGTCCTTGGTGTGGGATACGTCATGTCTTAATGAACTTGAATATTCAATAATGTGGAGAAGCTACTGATAGCTGAAGTTTCTCAGCATCCCGAGCTATTTGATTATAAAAACAAAAATTTCAAGGGTTTTGGTTATGGGTCTACTGAATAATCCAAAACAAATACTAACCGCTTACACCCCGCTTTAATGCAGCTACTTGACATCCTCTATCATTTGTCAGATATACATGTCAAGTAATTAACCAGCTGCCAGCTGACTGATTATTGTGTATACAATTATGAAGAATGTAAACCCTTTTTTTCCTTAATAGCAGCCCCAATACAATGTATAACTACAGATACAGTACCACAGTCCAGTCTTGTTAAGTGCAGTGCTGGATATACAGTATAATAGCTGTTTCTTTGTAGAAAAAGGCTTTCACATTGTATCTCAAAATAAATATCACAGTTTACATACATATCCTTAGGTAAATAAAAGGCAAATATTTCTGAGTGGCCATGGTCGTTCACTCTGGGTTCAAGCAATAATAGTTCAAGAATGATATACATTTTTTGGGTTGTCTTGGTTTTGTTTTTTATCGCCACTTCACAACCATTGGTGTGTGTCCACCAAGCAAAATGGTACTGCCAAGCACTGCCCCGCTTACAGGTTTTGTGTTTTTTATTTTTCAGCATAAATAGTGAGAAACCTTTGTGTTTTTTTCCAGTTATTTGCAGTAAACAGTGAGACCGTTTCAAACCTAAATTGTACGTCCTGAATGCACTGTATTACAAAATATAAATTGAAAGAAATATTAAATCTCTCTGTTCTACTCAAATGCTTTCTTTTTAATTTTCATTGTAAGATAGATATAACCTACATAGCCTAAGCCAACCATATTAGACTGCATTCTTATACCTAAAGGTGCTTGACCTGCAAAGGGGTAACACAGATAAGCCAAGACTCTTCAATCAGTTGTTCCAGACAGCCTGTCTTGACATAACTGGCATTGGGTCATTAGTGCATCTGGAAATGGATGACAAAATGTAGTTTCTGCTAGCTTCCTGCTGTAAACCATGAAGCTATGTTAGAAGGCCATAATTAACCTTGGAAACAAGGCTATGTTTCTTAGAGAGGATGTAATAGGCTAAAGGTTATAAAAAAATAAACAGTTAAAGTACAATTGTGGTTAGTGGATGGATCATCCATTCTAATTGTTTCTCTGGAAATGGCTGTTATGGACAGAGGAAGAAGCTTCTTCATTGATCTGTCTGCCTTTTGGACAGTCCAGTCTAAATATCAATACAAAACTACACACTATTCAATATTTGAAAAAAAACAAAGCTTGTTAAGTGAACCAATTAGTAAATGCTAAAATTTAAATGGGTACCTGGTTATCTATAACTGCTAACAGCATAAGGTTGTAACTGTACATGCTAATGTACATTCACAACAAAATTGATGGAGTTATGTCACAAGGTAGCTTTGTGTGGCATGTGGGTGATGATGTCAGACCAGGAAATTAAACATAAACACAGGTAGGTGTGGGGCAAAACTGTGCTCGTATTTATTAAATACAAAATAAAGACTTAAACAAAAAAAACTACACTAATAAACAAAAGAGCACGCAGGCCAAAGTAAAACAAACACAGATAAGGACCTTAACAAAACGAGTGCCTTTCTATTGAGTAGTATTCGCTCTCTCTTTTCACAATACTTCTCTTTCTCATACATTGTCTATTCTATTATCATCTGAGCCCGTAGTGGGTCTTTTATATCGTGACTTGAGCCTTAATTACCCATTAATAAATTACCTCATTAAGGTACCAGCCAATGGAGATTTAACCCAATCCACACCAGCTACATTTTAAGACTGGCTTCTCGCCAGTCTCTATGATAATTAATAATATTGTCAGATGGCTTTTGTCTGTCCACACACTGTGTGTGTGTGTGTGTGTGTATATATATATATATATATATATATATATATATATATATATATATATATATATATATATATATATATATAGTGAAAGATTTTAAAGACCAATTTAAAGATTTGTAGACCCAGACCCAAGATTTAAAGTGTTTTAAAGCCAATTTTAATATTTACAATAATAAAATAAAACCAAAACTAACCCCTAACTCCCACTTGGAGTACTTGCTAAACTTGTCTTCTTTTCCCTAACTAACCCCAGGATGGCTAAGCCGTTTACCAGTCAAAAACAACACTTTAACACATGCATAATTCAAAAGGTCTTCACTCTACCTTTTAAACAGAGCTTTCTTCATGACAGCCTCGCTTCAAACACACTGCAGACTACCCAGAACAAACATTTTTGCTTGTTAAATAGCTGGCTGCTAATTGTAGGCAGGTGACATCCATTATCATTTGGAGCCAGGTGAATCCCATCCTGTCTCCCTCTCGTGGCACTCTGGGAAATGTAGTCTTTGTGAACCCCTTCTGGACTACATTCTCTTTCTCTCTCTCTCTCTCTCTCCTGTGCCACATATCCTCCCCCTTGTGTATTCTACACACCGGCCATTCCAAGGCTACTTCCCCTCCACCCTTAAAGAGCTACCCACCCCAAGTTCCATCTCATTGATTTTCGCCCTACTCCCTAGGCAAACTTGAAGGTGGGTCGGACCATCAGGTGCTTAAAGGGAGGGACCAAGAGCAGACGATGAGGAACCGCTTCGTGGTGACATGGGGGACTGGCGCGCCGACTGGAGACCTGGTGGGTGTTGCAGCAGGCAGAGGTTTGAGGATGGGCGCCTGCGTAGAGACCTCTGAACTGCCAGGGGGAGCACAGCAACAGTCAGGGGGAGCCCAAGCAACATCAGCCGTCTATGTCGCAACATCTGGGGTTGCAAAGGGAGTGGAGTGGGGCACCAGGCGAGGAACTGTGCCTGGTGGAGCACACTCCTGGGCTCCAGGTCCAGTGACAGGAGATTCGGAACCTCCATTCCTGAATATGGTGTTGCTTGTGTCTCTTCCTAGTTAGCTAAATGCACACTTTTTTTTTTCTTTTTAGAGCCCGTTGACCATATACAGACAAAACCACATGTGTTGAAGAAGCATTTAAGCCACCTAATTACATACCGTAATGATAATCCTGCAAGTGACTGTCATTTTTATTGTGATGGATAAGAAAACAGATTACTAGGTGATGCTTTACATTCAATAAAGAATTATGCTATTATCATATACTATTATTGAGCCTTCATGAAGTTAATATTGCACTTACTGAAAAGTATGATAACCATTTCCATAGTTTATATCCAATATATCCAATAGAGCACAACAATGAATTACTCAATTTTAAATCTTCCCTCATTCATTATTTACTGCGTTTCCCTCTTACAACCACCAATCAAACTCTTTGCGTTCAGTGGGTTTCTACTTGAACTATACAAAAATAAACCTAAAACTGCAAAGGTCAAAACCAAACCTTGGCAGTTGAACTTGAAATTGCTGATTAGTTAATTTAATAACATTATTTATCAATGTTAAAATAAATTTGCTTATAAATATTATGTATTATGCAAGTTTGATCTTCTCAAATTGGCTAATCCTCTGAAAATAATTTAATTGCAATGGCTCTGCATATCAGCTTAGTACAAGTACCACACAACATCAACTTATATCTGCAAGAATGGCAATTACATCAAGTGAAGTTCAAACAACCATTTATTAAAGTGATATATTAATAAACGTGTGCTTTGAATTATAACTGCACTGTGTATGTCTTAATGAAACCTTATTCTGGTTTTGATATTTCCATATACTGCGGAGAAAAAAAAGCAACTTTGCTTCAATGCCCTTCAAGATAATTATATGTGTTGATCAGATGCACTTCTAAATCATTATATTCTAATTTTAGATGTAAACATCTGCAATAATTTGCATAAGAAGCCACCCATGCAAGCTAATGCAATAACATTTGTAAAGATATAAGGTCTTGGATCTGCTCTAATTAACTTAGTATCATTTTGTAATAAGACAAGGGAACTTTATCTACATTAACTGAATTCATAGCATTATCTAATTTTCATATATATATATTTCTGCCTGCTAGACCACAATTCTGCTGAAACACAACTTAGGCTTCAAAGATTCCTGTAATTTAAAACTGCCTACATGTCCATATTTTATGCAGAACAGGATTAATAGGTTTTGTCAACAACAATCAGTAAAACTGGAATATTCTCACTGGATTTCAGCTGATATGAAGAAGGTTTTGTGGAACTATCAGTAGTCTTAATACCTGAGTTCTTCAAAGTAGATGATTCCAAGCTGTGGGTGGGCAATGGCTGATGCAGCCAATTCCTGTGGGCCCCAAGCTGAGACTAGCAACTCGTTAGAACCACAGTTCAAACATGACAGTGCTCTAGTACTGTATGTACTCTGTGCATTTGACCTGTAAACATACAGTATGTAATGGTATATGCACATCTACAGTAGGTGGACAACTTGCATTCTAATTGAACCAGCAAAGAGCAAGTCTATTATAAAGTTCCCGTTTATCATCCCTGGAAATCATCCCTAGTCATTGCTTAACACAAAGATGACAACATTCAATTACTTAATTTTCAGATTCTTTCACGTCTGTCTTGGTTTTAGAGCTTCTGCTTGACCGGTTTTATGAATTGTATAGTGCTGCAGTTTCAGAGACAACTGTCATTCAAGTTTTTGCCCTTCCTACTTAACAGTCTCAGCACTTCTCAAGGTCAAAGAAGATGTTTTGAAAACTATGGACTAGACTTTTTACTGTTGCAATCTTTATTGATGTGCCAAAGGACTAATGCGGTAGCTCAGGCTCATCTCCTGGGAAGAATTGTCATCTATAGGAGAGACTAAAGGTGCAATGAGTTGGCTGCATTTTATTCTGCCTGACAGAACTGAATACAGGTCTACACATGATTGGCAGTCATCTTTTTTACTATGGGGAAATTTAGTCTTATAAGCAGTGTTCACTTGTCATTTGGACTAGCACCAATCGTGTAACCATTACAGAGACTGCCTTGCCAGTTTTCTGCCATGCTGTAGGAATGACATGAAGCCTGTTTGTCTTCTACATGTACAATCTGGGGATGTAACACTGCTATAGTAGAACAAAGCAAAATAAACTTTGGTTATAAATGTACATCACTGTTTTAGTGACATTATCAAGTTATTTACCAACATGTACTGTATTTTATTTTCTAACAAGATATTGGATACTAAACCAAGTTAAAGAGTAATTTCTAGTAATTTCCTAAGAGAAAGGCGTGTAACGCAAAACTTTAACATAATGTAGTACCAGGAAAATACACATTTCCTTTCAAAACTGCACATATCAGACCTAATGGAAGTGCAATACAGTGAATAATTTTGTTAGCTATTGCTACAGTAACTTTAATTATATCAATGCAGAAGTAAAAGTGCTTTCCTAAAATATGTTGATAAGTTTTTTTTTTTTTTTTTTTTTTTAATTATTTGGCTGGATCACTTTTTCTCCTTTCAAGGTACTGTAGCAACAACATTTTTCTAGAGATCTAATGCGATTCTTTTAATTGAGATAGAGACACATTGACAAACAATGAAATTGCACACGAATGGCAATGAGCACACTAGGTATTTTGAGTGCATTAGTTTTTACCCTGGAAGCAGCCTCATTAAGACCGCAAATCCTTCAACTTTGTCATTATATTGTTTTATCCTCAAAGCTTTTCACCAATTAAGGGCTTGGTGTTTTGTAACTCATAAAATGAGCTGTGAAATGTTCTGCTTTCTCTCGATTATAATCCCTATAGAGTTCACCTCTGAATTGCTTTGCAATGCATCTCCACAGTCCCCTTTTATTAAATATGTCTCAGAGTGCTGTCAATGTCACTAATATTTGGATAGTCTGATTTTGTGCTGTGCTGCTGTTATAAACTGAGTTCTGTAACTTTATTCATCTGTCAGGATTACTATATGTTCTTTATGTCCTACTGAGTTTCCTATTCTTTTTATAAGGCGCATGGTGTCATTTTAAACACTACAGGAGAGTATTTTTAAGAGAAAGAATTGACAATGCTTTTCCTACTTCTGTATTTGTGTATGTCTTGTACAAACTGTTTCTGGAATTGTCATTTGTCACAGCTGCTGAGAAAACCCTTGTGGTGGTTCATTATTCTACAAACCCCTGCAAACTTATCAAAATATTTTTTTACAGTGGTTGACACAACACTTTCTACAACTATGGGCTCCAAGCACAAAACTTTAATCACAGATTAATTAATTACATCAAGGATTGCAGGTAAAATTATTATTATTATTATTATTATTATTATTATTATTATTATTATTATTAGGTGTCTATAAGTTTATAAAATGTTATATACAATCTTTAAAACTGTGAAACAATAAAACTGTGACTTGTTCACAGTGACTAAATAGGATCATGTATGCCTTGATGTAATATAACCAAGGTTTGGGAATTATGTCATTCATGTATTATTAGTCATCAAAGTAATAATAATAATAACATATTTTCAAACTTTTCAATGATACGTTTATTATTTCCTGTGCATGTATACTAATGAATGTATTCTGGGTGTGTAACAGTAGGTATTTGCAACACACTGTACATAACTACGTAGCTAGAATCAGGGCCGCCTAACTTTGTTTAATTGGGGGGGGGGGCTTATTAAAGGGAAGTGCTAAACAAACACAAACAATATCGATATATTGACATATGTATGTCAACAGTTAAAATATTCCTTGCTCTGATTTGTTTTAAATGTAGTGCTGGATGCTACAGAATGTTTTTCACATTTTGTCAGAGCTCAATTATCACAGCGAAAGCAGCTGCTACGAGACTTTTGGAAAGTAAACACACTATTGCAGGACAATGCTTGGTGCTGATAAGTTGAAACAATAAGCACCAGCCCTCACATTGAAATGCTGGTTGAAACATTAAACGTCAGCCCTCTCGCAGCTGATTCATGCCAATATTACAGGCATTGCAGATCAACCATACACTGCTCTTATATTAGCAAGAGTATAGGTGTGTTCCAAGATTTTTGGAGTCGATTTCAGAATGGATTCCTGATCTAAGATTTTGATTTTGGTTCCAACCACCCCCCACCCCCACCCCCCCACAAAAAAAAACAAACAAACAAACAAACAAACAAAAAACACAATCAAACAAACTGTTGTTCAGAGCATCTGCCAGGTTGTGTGCTGTGGTCCCAGATGGATTCTGCTGGGCGGCAGTGGCAGTTATCCTTTGCAGGTTCCTCACCAGGACGATAACTTTTGATGCTGTAACATGTTTCTCAGCCGAAATCTCCTTTGTCACCACAAAGAAGGGCTTCAGAATCTAAACATTGACATATGAAATATATGTATTGTCAGTAATTAGTTAGTGTTGAACTTAATTTAATACATTCTTTAATTTGCAGAGTAGGGATTAAGACATGCACAACAATTAACTGAATTGCAATAATTTATACTGACTGAATTAACTAAAAAAAACAAAACAGCAACTACAACAAGGTTTTGCAGTGCCTCAGATCTAAATATACTTGCCTTTATTGCCTCCTCCATGGCGCCCATTCCTGGTGAAAGATCACCGTAAGAGATGCATCCAGGGATGACATGGTAGCTGAGACAGGCTCCTTGACTACCACGAAATACTCCATCATAAGAAATTTGGAGTTCCACCTGGTTTCCACCTCCTGAATTAATTTCAGCTCCTGCTGCTTCATTTCATGTTGCAAAGCTGCCAGCTTTTCCTTAGCAACGCTGCTGGTTCTAAAATATCCCACAATTATTTTGACCTCTCTGATTTCTTCCAGATCAGCAACTGCTGCCAGGTTGTCCTTCACAATTAAATGCAGTGTGTGGGCAAAGCATGGCATATGTCGCAGGTTAAGCTTGCGAATTGCAGCAACCATGTTATGTTGGCGCCATTGTCAGTGACAGCACACTGCACACTGCACCCTGCCACTGAGCCCCCAGCTCTAAATTGTGTCATAAAGACACACTGCAATGGCATTCAAGGTGTGGTGTTCTAGAAGGAAATTAATTCAATAAGTAAGTCAAGATTTGTTTTATATGGGTTAAAACAGCAGCGGATATAAATAAGTGCCCAGTCAAAAAACAAAAAAATAATTAGATTAACAAACAAGAAAGCACAGTCATATCTGTGAACATCCAACAGATTTGTCACCAAATTGCCATCTGGAGAGATGTAATGGGAAGTAAGAACCAGGTATGACTCCATATTGATTGAAGTCCACATCAGTAGTAATGGACACAAATGATGCTGCCTATAAAACATACACATACCAAAAAAAGTTAAATAATTACCTAGCCTAAAATACTGAATGACAACTGCAGTTTGTCTCTAAATACCTCCAATGCCTTCATCAGGGCTGCTTTGGTCTTCTCATACTGTCCCACTATGAGCCTGGCAACAGTTTCTCTGGAAGGCAGTTAATATTGAAAGTGTAGTGCCTAGACAAAACCCCGGAATCCAGTATCGTCAACTATGGAAAATGGTTGCATGTCCTTGACAATCAGCTCAACTAGTTTTTTGTCCAGCATTTTCTTTGTCAAACTAGTAGCTGAAAACAAATAAAATTTAATTTTAAAGACTTTTTTTTATATAATAGTAAAAAAAAATTTTTTAAATAAAATAAATATACTACAATGTGATTTAAAACATCAGATACGTGTTTTAAAACATTACTCACCTGAATACAGAGCCTTTACAAAATATAACATCAGAGTCTGCTGAGGTTGGTGGGTTTTTGGCTTTTTGCTGGATGGGGACGTAGGCATGCCCGTGGATACTGCTGCTGTGGCAAGTCATCAGGGCCACTAAAGCATTGACACAACGTGCAAGAAAGTGACCAATGAGAACCCATATTGATAAACACGTAAAGAAGATTGTGATTAGACTACGCGTCCTAAAAACAATGGTAAACGCCAAAAGGGCCATAATGCTAAAACCCAACACATAAATATATGCTACGCGTAGCACAAAGAGCCAATGGGGGAATAGCATCGTTTAGAGGGTGTAATGAGTCACGCAACAGCCAATCAAGGCTTTTTTTTTTTTTTTTTAGGTAGATAAGGTCACGAACTCGTCTCGTGCATAAAATAGGCCTAATTTACAAATGAATTAATGATATTGCAACATAAATAATGTTTAATTTTGAATAGCTCATTAGCGTAAATTCCACATTTGTCAGCGGAGAGAGTGTAGACATCCTAAGTGGAGACAGAAACCAGGGTTATGGTAATAACCTAACAATCCCTTTCAATGGAATGACAACCATTACCGAACGGGAAGCTGTACCAAAGCTGTAGTGGCTCCAGATTACCGACAGTACAGCCTCGTGGCAATGGCCTCAGAGCCCTCATGCCGCCTAAGGGCATGCCACCTGCAACACCCTAGAGCCCAGACAGGGCCTCGCTCGGTTTGCAACATCAAGGCAATAAAAACCTGCAAATGTCTGACTACCTGTCCATTTAGCAGCATTGCAAAGCTCATCCAAGGAGACGCCATGAAGGAGAGCCCATGAAGTTGCCTGGCCCCTGGTAGAATGGACCGTAATGTCCCCCGGCAAGGGGAAGTCCGTCTGTTCATACGCCAAGTGTACAGCATCTGCCACCCAGTGCGCTAGACGTTGCTTCGACAGGGCCTGACTTCTAAAGCAGGACCCATAGCAGACAAACAGCTGGTTGGACGGACTCCAGGATGCCGGGCTATCCAGGTAACAGTGCAGAGCCCAGACCAGGCAACGAGTGTGCTGTCTACGGTCCTCCTCTGACTCATGTGGGGGAGGTCTGAAAGTTTCCAAAAGCACTGTTTGGTTAATATGGAATGATGAGACCACCTTTGGCATAAAGGCTAGATTTGTTCTTAATACTACCTGCGAGTCATTTAGAGTGAAAGCCATACATGTGTCATCGATGGATAGCGCATGAAGCTCACTTACTCATCTGGCAGATGTAATGGTTATTTTAAAAACACCACCTTCAAGGAAACAGGGTGCAGCTCTGCTGACTCCATGAGCTCAAAAGGGGGACCCATAAGCACTCTCAATACCAGTTCCAGATCCCACTTGGGGACCATGCTTTTCATGGGAGGATGAAGCCTCCAAGCCCCTTTAAGAAATTGCACTGCCAGGAAGTGTGCCCCAGGGGACACAGAGTCAATTTTGTCGTGGCACACTGATATTACTGCCAGGTATATTTTCAGAGTTTTCCGTATCAAACAGGTGTTGTAAGAAGGTTAATTTTGTCTCAATAGGGCAGATCACTGGATCGTGACCTTTGGCAATGCACCAGTTTTGGAAAACTTTCTATTTATATTATTACTGGGCTCCTAGTGCTTGGTGCCCTAGCAGACTGTAGTGTCTACCACTGCATCTGGCAAACCTCGTCTGGATAGATGGCTCCGTTCCACAGCCAGACCCAGAGTTGGAGCTGCGCTGGGTTTGGGTGCTATAATAAACACTCCGCTTGACTCAGAAGGTCCTTGCGCAGCGGGAGCTGCCACAATTGACCCAACAACATGTTGGAGAGGAAAGCAAACCAGGGGTGCCTCCGCCCTGATCCTCTCTAGTGTCAGGGGTAATAGCGATAGCAGAGGGAATGAATACAAGAGCCCCTCTGGCCAGGGGTGAGCTAGTGCATCTACTTCCAGGGGGCCCCTTTCTCTCTCCATAGAGAACCATAGGAAGCAATCAGTGGACTCGGCTGTGGCAAAGAGGTCGACTTGTGCACTATGAAACCTCTCCCAAATCTGTTTCACCACCTGAGGGTGCAGTCTCCATTCCCTCCAGATCCCTAACCCAGTACTGTTCCCTGATGGTGGGGAACGTTGCTAGGTCTGCTTCTTGGGCTCCTGCAGTCTGCAGCCGAGGGCATGCTGTGGGTGCCCTTTCTGTTTGAAGAAGCAGTTCCCCTTTCCCTCCTGTTCTGCCAGCCAGGGAACAGCCATGGCAGCAGCTGCATGCTGCATCAGGGCCCGAAACTCCTCCCTCTATGATACATGTAGCAGGGGCAAGAGCCCCCCGCTGTGGCCTGCCCAACTGACATGGCGGGGTCAGACACATCCGACCTTGAGGCTGTAAAAGACAGCTCACCTGGGCTTGGAGGTCTAGGTGCCAGGGATGGAGAGCAGGAATGGGGGGGCTGGAGCTGCCTGGTGGTAGAGGGCAGTCTACCATGAGACTTAAGCAGGGTCTCCAGTGGTCTGCTGGGCCCTCACTGTCTCTGACAGCTCTCAAAAACTCTGCTCGGCCGAACTTGGGCGTCTCTGTGGCGATGTGGGATAGCGTCTGTGCTTACGTGGGGAAGGAGAGCGGTACCTGCACGGTGACTGCATGCTTCCTGGTGAACATCCCCTCGAGCGGTGCCGCCTCGGCGGTGACCACCTCTCCTCCCCTAAGAGGTGCCTGCGCTTCTCCACAGGTGATGGAGAAGGGGAGGGTGACCAAGGAGTACAGGGGAGCTCCTTGGTCACAGTAGTGAGAGCGGTAGAGGACCTTTGTGAAGGGCCCTGGACCACAGATCTCAAATTAATAAAAACCAATTGCGTAATTTTGATTCCAAGATTTGGAATCGATCATGGGGTTGGAGTCGATGCTATTTTGCACCAAAAATAGAATCGATTCTGAAACTTGACGAAAACAGAATAGGGAATCGATTCTTCTGGGATCGACTACCCATCCATAGTTACTTCCACTTACCGCATCCTTAGGTGGTATGAGGATGAGGATAAAAATGAGGATTTTTTTTTCACTTATCTGCACACTATAATCCACACTGTTAAGGGGAAAAAAGTTTTTATTGAGAAAAATTATATATTAAAAATACAAAACTGAAAGATCATAATTGGATAAGTCTCCACCCCCCCTGAGTTAATACTTGGTGGAAGCACCTTTGGCAGCAATTACAGCTGTGAGACTGCTGGGATTTAGGTCTCTACCAACCTTGCACACCTAGATTTGACAATATTTGACCATTCTTCTTTACAAAACTGTTCAAGCTCAGTCAAGTTCCTTGGGGAGTGTTAATGGACAGCAATCTTCAAGTCATGCCACAAATTTTCGATTGGATTTAGGTCCAGGCTCTGACTGGGCCACTCAAGGTCATTTACCTTTCTGTTCATTAGCCACTCCAATGTATCTTTGTCTGTGTGCTTTGGGTTGTAATGGTCCCAGTTTCAGCTTTCCTCCAGAGGGCAGCAAATTTTTCTCAAGGACTTCTCTCTACTTTTCTCCATTCATTTTCCCTTCTATCCTGAAGAGGGCCCTGGACCCTGCTGATGAGAAACATCCCCACAACATGAAGCTGCCACTGCCATGCTTCACAGTAGGGATGGTGTTCTTTGGGTGATGCACTATGTTGGGTTTACGTCAAACACTGTTCACTTCTTAAGGAGGGTAGGGAGGGAGGGTAGGCTAGACATTTATAAAAACAAATTTTTTTTGGAGGGTCACTAAATGTTTGACAGCTTATATCGCCTTACAGACTGCAGATAGTCATATTTACTATTTAGCATATAGAAAGCCCTTTCTAAAAAAAAAAAAAAAACTTTGTTAAATAGTCTTTTATCTCCTTAAACAGTTAATAGAGTTAATATTGAACACATAAAAAACCAAGTAGTGCTGTCCAAATAAATGACATGTTTTGTTATGGTTTTGCATTTAAATGGTTTAAAAAACCATTAACAAATTAAAAGGCATTCGTAGGACTTTGTTTGACTGACATTCTGCACTATTCTATCAGTGATGTGTATGCAACAGAAGCTGCTGGTAGATTACAAAAACGATTAATTAAACTTAGGGTAGGTAGTTGTTATCTAAGTATGTTTTTATTCTCTATTAATTAAATTATATTCATTGAAAAAGGCAAGAGAGAATCAGATCGTTATTTTTTTGTATTGTTTTGGTTTAATACAATATAGCAGGCTAATGTTCCGATTGAAGTAGGCTACAATATTTTTTTCATTAAAAGTTGTCGTTGTTGTTTGTTGAAATTAATCAGCTTTCATGTTTTGTTGTGTACTACTCATTTAGTCAAACCAAGTAGTGTAAGAAGTTGCTTGTATCGTTCATCATGTTTTTCAAATCAAGTAAGCTTATTTGTATGTAAAAAAACGACAAGAGAGTTGCAGCCAGTGTCATCATACTTAAAGACACAAGCTGAAATGGTAAAGTAATTTAAAGTAGGCTACAAACGTGGCAGTGGACTGTCTAGCACGCAAGCAAGAACATGCAAACTTAATACAGCTGTGTTGAGATTTTAAAAAGAAAGCATTTTCTGAGAGTTTTAACTTCTGCACGTCCAGAGGTTCCATTCGGTAATAAAAATACTGTTAACTAAAAGGCTCAAAACTACAGACTGTGCGCGTCCCTTGTTAGTAGCTGCCAGTCTGTTTTTCATTCAACAGTTTCCTTTCATTTTCTTGACAGTTTTTGTAGATTCGGTACTCGGTTGGTATTCTTCAATCTTCGGTATTCAGGATTTGGCTGAATCCCAAAAACTTGGATTCGGTGCATCCCCTTGAGTTGAAAAACTCAATAGTTTTTCAACTCCCTTTATTCTAATCTGGCTGTAAAACAAATATATTCATTGACCTTTATTTAAATTACATTTAACAATATGTTAATTGAATCAAAATAAATAGATAGTCAATCTTGTTCATGAATTTTGTTTTTTCTGTACATTGTATCCTATTTTGCCTTCACTTTGTTTTTAAATTTGGCTCTTTTCACTTTAAGCAATGGATAGTACCAAGCTAATGAACACTGGAGGCCAGGGTCAGACTAGATTACAAGAGAATTTGTTAAACAAGACTAGATAGGTTTTCCTACGTTATCTTCTAACCTTGAAAGTGGTAACATAATTACCTTAGTTGTGAAAAGATACCAATTAATTATATTTTGTATTGTTATTATTGTGAGCAGTGCAGTAGGCCCATCACATCTAATGAGCAGTTGTTAAAACAGCAACATAAAAAGCAGCAAATGAAAAATAAACTTGAAAGGATTCATTTTCCTTCCTGTTTTCACCTTTGTTAACCTCTGGAGAATTTAAGCAGTTTTCAGAACTCTCATTATAGTTTGTTTGCAAAGCACATGTAAATGTTCCTTTCAGATTAATTTCTTCTTTTGTAAAATGCTACAAAGAAATATTGAAGCTTGTTGTACTCTATGTATTCAGCCAAGCAGATTTACCTACCTACCTATTACTTTGTCAAATTACAAATAATAATGCATTGATAGTAAAATGCTGCAGTAAAAACAATGCTTTAGAAAGCCCTGGAAATTGTTAATACTTACAATGCTACATTTTGTTTTTCATAAGAAGCGCACCTGGGGATCAATATTGCAAAGATAATGCCTTTTTTTTCTTTTTTTTTTTATATAACGAAATCAATTGGGTATATAAGGGAACTTGTAAAGGTTATTCTGTATAATGTACTATGTTTTTAAATACTGTATCCTTGATCTTACTACTGATATAGTGACTCAAATCTAATATGCTTTTCATTTTAGCCTACAGCTTCAGTAAGTTCAGTGTTATAAATTCCTTCGCTGATGATTAAAGTGGGATTTCAGTGCATTCTTAAATCAGGCTTTGCTGTCTCGCAGTAACATAAAATTAAAAATAAATTCCATTGATATTAGCTTCCCCTTCAAAATAACTAATATATTTCCTGCTTTAGGGACACAACTATGTTCTTCACCGCATCTTTTCAAGAGATAATTTAAATTATACTGAAGTAATAAAGGATAGCAATTAAATCACAGAATCAGTTTATTGGAAGCAAGTATGCACAGACATTTTGCCACCCCTTGCATGTTGTATTGTCTCTCCTAAATAATCTTGGTGAAACTCCATGTCCTTTCTTCAAGCAACAAACTTTATTGACCTTTGTATTTTAGTACTGCTGGTAGAATACATGTGCTTTAATGTATATATATATATATATATATATATATATATATATATATATATATATATATATATATATATATATATATATACACTGTTTATATATTCTATTTCGATATTATATAACCTATGTACTGAAAATGCCATCTTAGGGTTTTATAATGCGTTCTTCAAAAGTTTTGTACAGTTGAACAAACTTAAAGTACAGTGAAAACAGTTCTCAAAGTTACCAGAAAGAGAGATATACATTCGGAACGATTATTAACTTAAGTCACATTCATATAATGTTTAAGGGTCTGAAGCTATTTGTGCAGTGTTTACACGGCAAACTCAATCAAGTTTGGAGGAATCAATGCTTCTGAACCTATACACTTTAATCCGATTATATACCCCCAACCCGATTCCAGCTCAAAGCAGGTTTACATGCAGAATTTTTTACTGTTGTTAGATTTGTGGCTAACTCTTTAACTCTTTAATATATGTTACAGGTACATGTCACACATGAAATTAATGTGCACACACTAGGCTTCCATAAAAAAAAAAATGAAATAGTCTGAAACTCACCCTGTTCAATATCGATAACAAAAAATACAGAAAAAGAGAGGCATAAACAATAAAACAATTATTTACCTGTAACCAAAATAAAAAACATATATATACATATATATATATATATATATATATATATATATATATATATATTATCAATATAGTTCCGGCCTGAGTCTACACATGTGTACAATGTGTAACCTTAGGGAATTTTTTGTACGCACCTATTGGTGGGGAAGCCCGGATTAAACTTAATACTGGCCAATATATCCAAACAAACAAAAACACCACTATTAACTTTTGTTCCACCGTTAATCTTTTACTTTTCTTTACTCTGTTTTTTAAAAAGTGTAATAAAAAAAATGGCTCCCTGGGACTAAGTACACCGTGTTCTACTGCACGACAAGTGACACCGAACTTACGGTCATGTGGTGTAAAGGTGTGGTGTTGGACTGGGGCAGAGGACACCAGTGCTACACATAGCCCTAACAACGTGCTTTGACTTGTCTCATGCATCTGATCCACAAACACGAAAAAACAAATATATATTTTTTTGGAAAATAGGTCCTTGTGCCTTTGATGTTACCATTTCCCTTATTTTGTAAAGGTTTTGGTGAAAACGTTTGTTTACTGCACCTAGGTAGGACTGTCTTACTGTGCAGCAATAACACTGCAAAACCTTGAATTCATTGAGTAAAAACAGTTAAAGGGCCAGGCTGGTGGTGGTATTTAACATTGAACTGACCCTATAAAATTAAATGAAAATACATGCTTGCTATGTGCCTTATTCATCATACTATAACCAGTTTTAGGCAAATTGGTTGGAAATTATCTTGAAACGTAGTTAAGTGTAGTTGCAACGTGATTAGTGCACTGTATGTTAGTGAAAATGTTAAATACACTGTATTTAAACCTGTAATGCTGTTGTTATTATTGTTGCTTTAAAATAATGGCACTATGCAGACTAGTAATTATAGCTTAGTAAGGTCATCAACTAACCTTCATAGTATTTGGTTCTTTGTTTGCCCAAGCCCATCAAAGATCCACATAATTTGTAAAGATGCCTAGTCAGAAAAAACGAAAAAAAAACCGTGATCTTTATAATATATATATATATCATATATATATATATATATATATAGGTGTATATATATATATCAGTCGTTTTTTGCTCTACTTGCACTGGAGAGCCCTTAAGAAGTATTGAGCCTTTTCATCCCAAGTTAATTAAATGTTACACTGTACAGTATCAGCAACATATTGTTCTGCTTATAACTACATCATAAAACAGATTTTAATTAAACAATGTTTAATAATGCATTTGACTCTTGAAGATGAACAGGAGAATTGCAAAAGCATTGTTTACAAGGTGATAAAGGCTTTTTCACCACCCCTGCTTCATGTCCCTTGTATAGAGAGAAATTTGATGATGAGAACATCTTCTCCCTGGTTCAACAAGAAGCTATGCAGGGTGTCGTTGATACCACTAAACTTAAAGTTGATTTTCAACCAGGCAATTTACAAATGACACAAACCACTTAATTGCTTTTATATAGTGTACTTCATAATTATGTAACATACAATACAGTACAATACAATTGGTTTCTATATAACGTCTTTAACAACAGAGTTATCATAAAGAGCTGTACAATTAAGAATTAGCCTAATCGAAAAATAAAGTTTTTAACCTATTTTTAAAGATCAGAAGTCAGCATTTAAGGTAAAACTGTAATCTGATTTAAGAAGTGTTGTATTTAACCACTCTGTTATTTGTACCAATGTATTGAACTATTAAAATAAAATCTAAATGATAACATTCATTCACGTGTAATATATTATTTACAGGTAATTTTCACTGCTCTGTCTGAAAACTTTAATGCAAATAAATGGTTAATTTCATGAGGCAAACAGACTTGTTCCGCGTGTTCGATGTGGAACAGGAACAGGTTTTAGCCATTTTGTGAAATTTCAAGTTGTAAAGACAAAATCTTCTGTTTCAAATTCATAACGCATTCATTTTCTGCAGCTCTTCGGGTCCTACCAATACAACCTCTGTATGCAAGTAATGCCTCTACGATGCCACATAGATTTCAGCCCAGAAAAAATATGTTTAAATAGTGCACCTGTCAGTGGATAAAGCTTGATTTCCAACAAACTAATTATGGCTCACTTTAAGTTGCACACTACAATTATCACCCTTTAGTAAATATGGTGTATGGCACAATAAAATTAGTGAGTGCCATAATATACCCACTATTAGGAATAAACACGATAAGGAATAAAATTGCAATAGTAAATACGGAAAGCATTAACATGCTGCACACTAATTGCAATTATGGTGCACTATAATGTTTAGTGCCCTTTTGTGAACGAGGGCCAGTGATTCGGAATTGATGAGCTGCTGTTTAGTTCAGCAAGGTCTTTATAAATTAGAGAAACTACAACCAAGATGGTGGAAGAGATCGATGTATGTCGACAGTATTGACTGCTATAAAAATACAATTATTGTGTATATTACCTTTGATATCTGCATACTAGAGTTACAGAAAATTGAATAAATGTATTCCCCTATCAAAAATGAACTGGTTCTGCCATTATAGTTGTTTACGCAATGCATCGCTGGAGACATCAGAAATCTTTAGAGAGCAGTATGACACCCTAGAGTGTTGCGCACTCTTCCCTAGAAATCCTGAAAATGAGGTACAGGTTGAGGCACAGAATAGGTAGGTTTAAAGGTAACTGGATTGAATTACTTTTGGTAAATGCTACTGAAGGCTGACATGAATGTTGCAGTTACCTGCTTAGTTTCAGGTCTGGTTGCAGGGATCTTCCTGCCAATAACAGATTCACAGGTGCAGAAGCAGAAGCAGAAGCAGGTGCTTTGTTTGTGAAGACAAATATTTAAAATAATTTATATAATTGCAAATAACTGCCATCTGGATAGTGCACTACTAGGGAGTACTAGAATAAGCCAAGCTTGCAGCATTTTATCATATAAACTGTGTCATGGTTATTCCATATTAGTCACTAGAGAGGTTTGTGATAAAGAAGGAAACCCCAGTGGTAAATTGCTAAATCAAGTTATACCGAATGAGAACATATTGGTATGAGGGTGACCTGTATTGAGTAAAGGGGGTCACAATACACAGCTAGAGCTTGCATTTTTAATGGGTTTTTGTAGAACACCATGTGTTGTTGGCAAGCCTAATCAAGCTGTATTGAACTTGACAAGTACAGAAAGGTGTAAAATGGCTGTCAGGAGCTATGCTTATGTAGATATACATGTTGAAATGAACAATATACCCAAGGCAAAAGGCTAGTAATGGTTTAACCCAACAAGATGTAAAAGGGCCCTGTTAAAACACAGAGAGCTTGAGACTCCTTACAAGAAATCTCAGGAGGACTCCCTAGAAAACAAAAAACAAGCCATCTAATATTGACATTGGCATTATAAATGCAAACTGTATAGGAATGCAGGAAGAATGTAAACTGTTTGACTGTTTAAAATGAAAAAAAATACCATGAACTATACAGTATCTGAACCCCTTGCCCTTACACCTGCATCATGTTGCATCAGAGAGACAGACCCACAGCTTCCATGTCAGATTGTCCAGCCTTTCTCCTGACACACAATCTGCTACTTCATGCTTTAAGCCATTTCTCATGATGCAACTCCTCCATTATCTATTCCATGGCACAGTAAGCTCAGTGCGCAACAGCAAAGATCATCATTATTAATAAAGTTGGCTGCATTACTGCTGCTACTAGTAGAAAAAGTAACAGTTTAAGGCAGTTTTAAGGTAAAGTACTGAATATTTTCAAAGCTGCTGACTGAACAAACCATTACAATGAGGTTAAGATCTTGTAGGGACAACACACTACTATCACTTACTATTACAATGCTATGGTTGGCTGTTTAATGAGGCTATAATTATTGGTAGTTTATATAAATTTTTATATGTATTGGATTGTGATTGTTTCTTTTAATGTAGTTTAGCATTAAATTTTCAGACATGATGAAATGTGATTCATGCATTTCACTGTAGTGTAACAATACTGCAATATTAAAACTTTGTTTTGTTGGTATGTGCTCAATAAAAACTTAATTACAAAAAAAGGAATGTAAATATTATTTTCAAAATTTACTGTATAATGTTAAAATCTGACTTTGGGCACTCCAGCTAAAAAAGGTTCGCCATCCCTGACATAGTATGAGTGTTTAGATTTTTAAAATAACCAATCAAAAAACACAATGAAACCCCCAATGAAGAAGATGCTGCTATTGAGTAATTTGACTCATTTGTGTTTAATGTGGTCCCTCTTGTTTAGCTGCAGAGGATGCATTTAGTTGTTTAGAAAAGTAACGGGAATCTACAAGCAGTTTCAAAATAGGATTTCACATTTTTAACATTTGATCCTATAACTGTTTCCTGAATTGTGTTTTATTTATTTATAAAGGTTGTGACTATAATTTTAATTTGTGATTTGAGATTTCAATTTACACTGAACAGAAATATAAACGCAACATGTAAAGTGCTGGTCCCATGTTTCATGAGCTGAAATAAAAGATCCCAGAAATTTTCCACATACATAAAAAGCCTATTTCTCTCAAATTTTGTGCACAAATTTGTTTTCATCCCTGTTAGTGAGCATTTCTCCTTTGCCAAGATAATCCATCCACCTGACATGTGTGGCATATCAAGAAGCTGATTAAACAGCGTGATCATTACACAGGTGCACCTTGTGCTGGGGATAATAAAAGGCCACTCTAAAATGTGCAGTTTTGTCACACAACACAATGTCAGAGATGTCTCAAGTTTTGAGGGAGTGTACAATTGGCATGCTGTCTGCAGGAATGTCCAGCAGAGCTGTTGCCAGAGAATTGAATGCTCATTTCTCTACCATAAGCTGCCTCCAACATCGTTTTAGAGAATTTGGCAGTACGTCCAACCGGCCTCACAACCGCTGATCATGTGTAACCACACCAGCGCACGACCTCCTCCTCCGGGTTCTTCACCTGTGGGATCGTCTGAGACCAGCCACTTGGACAGCTGATGAAACTGTAGGTTTGCACAACCGAAGAATTTCTGCAAAAAACTGTCAGAAACCGTCTCAGGAAAGCTCACCTGCATGCTTATCGTCCTCACCAGGGTCTTGACCTGACTGCAGTTCGGTGTCGTAACCAACTTCAGTGGGCAAATGCTCACCTTCGATGGCCACTGACAAGCTGGAGAAGTGTGCTCTTCACAGATGAATCCCGGTTTCAGCTGTACCAGGCAGATGGCAGACAGCGTGTATGGAGTCGTGTGGGCGAGCGGTTTGCTGATGTCAACGTTGTGAACAGAGTGCCCCATGGTGACGGTGGGGTTATGGTATGGGTAGGCTTAAGCTATGGACAATGAACACAATTGCATTTTATCGATGGCAATTTGAATTCAGAGATACCGTGACGAGATCCTGAGGCCCATTGTCGTGCCATTCATCCGCCGCCATCACCGTATGTTTCAGCATGATAATGCACAGACCCACGTCGCAAGGATCTGTACACAATTCCTAGAAGCTGAAAATGTCCCAGTTCTTCCATGGCCTGCATACTCACCAGACATGTCACCCATCGAGCAAGTTTGGGATGCTCTGGATCGACGTGTATGACAGCGTGTTCCAGTTCCCACCAATATCCAGCAACTTCGCACAGCCATTGAAGAGGAGTGGGACAACATTCCACAGGCCACAATCAACAGCCTGATCAACTCTATGTGAAGGAGATGTGTCGCGCTGCATGAGGCAAATGATGGAGCAATTAACAGTAGAGGGCGGGATGTGCTGAACAGAGCAGAGGTCTGAGGAAGAAAACAATGGAATGCTGTCAGTAGTGTGCAGAGGCCCAGCTATGAGAGCAGAGATCTGCAATAGAGAACGGAGGACTACCATCGGTAGAGTGCGGTGGTCTGCAGTAGAGTAGGATCTGCTGAATGCAGTAGATATTGGTCTTTCAGTGTTAAGGCAGATTTAGATGGAGCCAGAGATGGGAATGCTTTTGGGCAGAGATGAAGATTGCAGAGATCTAAGACTGATGCAGAACCACAGAGGATGAAGAATGTATTGCTCCGAGGTGTCTGCAAAACCTATTGATTGGTCGGGAGCAGTTTATTGTCTATAGGGGGTGGGACGACATTGACTGGAACGTTGAAAAATCGTACAACATGGTTGCATGACTGACTAGCGTCTCCCTTTGATGAAATGATGAGTTTGAAGCTGGTCGGATTGGAGAAACAGCACCAAATGAGGAAACATGAATGTGGGAACAAGAATAAATCACAGGAATGGATGTGTTATTCAGGGAAGCAAGACGTTACTATGATGGTAGATACTGAGCATCTAAAAAACGGCTGAGTAAGGTTGCTTCATGACCAGGTCCTTGAAGAGGGCAAGAGTTGAAATTGGAGAACGTCAGTTGCTACAAGGTTGAGGGGGGGGGGGGGGGGACTCCTGCGAATCCCTCTGAGTGACAAAAAACTGCAGGAATGTACAGAAAAGCTGGAGCGTACGAGCTTCACAGTGATAGCAAACCAGCTTAGAGACTGTATAAAATGTGTCATGTTAAGAACATAAGAACATAAGAAAGTTTACAAACGAGAGGAGGCCATTTGGCCCATCTTGCTCGTTTGGTTGTTAGTAGCTTATTGATCCCAAAATCTCATCAAGCAGCTTCTTGAAGGATCCCAGGGTGTCAGCTTCAACAACATTACTGGGGAGTTGATTTCAGACCCTCACAATTCTCTGTGTAAAAAAGTGCCTCCTATTTTCTGTTCTGAATGCCCCTTTGTCTAATCTCCATTTGTGACCCCTGGTCCATGTTTCTTTTTTCAGGCTGAAAAAGTCCCTTGGGTCGACACTGTCAATACCTTTTAGAATTTTGAATGCTTGAATTAGGTCGCCACGTAGTCTTCTTTGTTCAAGACTGAACAGATTCAATTCTTTTAGCCTGTCTGCATATGACAAGCCTTTTAAGCCCGGAATAATTCTGGTCGCTCTTCTTTGCACTCTTTCTAGAGCAGCAATATCTTTTTTATAGTGAGGTGACCAGAACTGCACACAATATTCAAGATGAGGTCTTACTAGTGCATTGTACAGTTTTAACATTACTTCCCTTGATTTAAATTCAACACTTTTCACAATGTACCCGAGCATCTTGTTAGCCTTTTTTATAGCTTCCCCACATTGTCTAGATGAAGACATTTCTGAGTCAACAAAAACTCCTAGGTCTTTTTCATAGATTCCTTCTCCAATTTCAGTATCTCCCATATGATATTTATAATGCACATTTTTATTTCCTGCGTGCAGTACCTTACACTTTTCTCTATTAAATGTCATTTGCCATGTGTCTGCACAGTTCTGAATCTTGTCTAGATCATTTTGAATGACCTTTGCTGCTGCAACAGTGTTTGCCACTCCTCCTACTTTTCTGTCGTCTGCAAATTTAACAAGTTTGCTTACTATACCAGAATCTAAATCATTAATGTAGATTAGGAATAGCAGAGGACCTAATACTGATCCCTGTGGTACACCACTGGTTACCACACTCCATTCTGAGGTTTTTCCTCTAATCAGTATTTTCTGTTTTCTACATGTTAACCACTCCCTAATCCATGTACATGTGTTTCCTTGAATCCCAACTGCGTTCAGTTTGAGAATTAATCTTTTGTGCGGGACTTTGTCAAAAAAATTCTGGAAATCTAAATAAACCATGTCATATGCTTTGCAATTATCCATTATCGATGTTGCATCCTCAAAAAAATCAAGCAAGTTAGTTAGACACGATCTCCCTTTCCTAAAACCATGTTGACTGTCTCCCAGGACCCTGTTACCATATAGGTAATTTTCCATTTTGGATCTTATTATAGTTTCCATAAGTTTGCATATAATAGAAGTCAGGCTTACTGGTCTGTAGTTACCTGGTTCAGTTTTGTTTCCCTTTTTGTGGATCGGTATTACGTTTGCAATTTTCCAGTCTGTCGGTACCACCCCTGTGTCAAGAGACTGCTGCATGATCTTGGTTAGCGGTTTGTAAATTACCTGTTTCATTTCTTTGAGTACTACTGGGAGGATCTCATCCGGCCCAGGGGATTTGTTTATTTTAAGAGCTCCTAGTCCCTTTAACACTTCTGCCTCAGTTATGCTAAAGTTATTTAAAACTGGATAGGAACTGGATGACATGTGGGGCATGTTGTCAGTATCTTCCTTTGTAAAAACTTGTGGAAAGTAATCATTTAATATATTTGCTATTTTTTTTTCTTCATCTACGATTTTGCCATTTGTATCTCTTAAACATTTAATCTCCTCTTTAAATGTTTGCTTGCTGTTGTAATATTGGAAAAACATTTTGGAATTGGTTTTAGCTCCCTTAGCAATGTTCATTTCTATTTCTCTCTTGGCCTTTCTAACTTCCTTTTTGACTTGCGTTTGCAGTTCTGTGTACTCTTTCTGCATACTTTCTTTTTGGTCCTTTTTTAATGCTCTGTAAAGTGCCTTTTTTCGCTGAATATTTTTTTTTAATTGATCTATTAAACCATTTTGGCAATTTAGTTTTACATTTAGATTTGTCTACTTTAGAGATGTAACTGTTTTGCGCCTCTAGTACTACATTTTTGAAGAACAACCATCCTTCTTCTGTGGATGTTTTCTCTATTTTACTCCAATCTACTTCTGTTAGTCTCTGTTTCATACCTTCATAGTTTGCTTTTCTAAAATTGTAAACCTTAGCTTTAGTCATTACTTTTGGGGTTTTAAAAAACACTTCAAATGAGACCATGTTGTGGTCTGAGTTTGCCAGTGGTTCTCTGACCTCTGTTTTAGTTATTCTGTCTTCGTTATTTGAAAAGACTAAATCAAGGCATGCCTCCCCTCTAGTCGGTGCCTTGACAAATTGTGTTAGGAAGCAGTCATTTGTCATTTCCACCATTTCAATTTCATCCTTCGCGCTACCCACCGGGTTTTCCCATTTTATATGGGGGAAGTTGAAATCCCCCATTAGTATGGCTTCTCCTTTGCTACACGCATTTCTAATGTCATTGTATAACAGATTATTTTGCTCACCGTCTGAATCTGGCGGTCTATAGCATGCTCCTATTATTATGCCCTTTGAATTTTTGTCCGTTATTCTGACCCATATTGATTCGGTTTTATTTTCTTTGTCCAGGTTTAACACCTGGGCTTCAAGACTGTTTCTTATGTATAGCGCTACCCCTCCTCCTCTTTTGTCCTGCCTGTCTTTCCTATATAGTGTATACCCACAAATATTATATTTGTCCCCATCACTCTCAGACAACCACGTTTCTGTAACACCTATCACATCATAGTTACCTGTTAGTGCAGTAGCTTCAAGTTCTAGAATTTTGTTTCTGATACTTCTAGCATTTAGATAAATACATTTAATGGTTGTCTTACCTGAGTTGTTGTTCTTGTTTTGATGCGGTCTCCCTTCTGTTTTTTTGTTGATTTCTCCCCCCTTCCTTTCTAGTTTAAATGCTTCTGAACCTGCTTGAGGATCTTTTCTCCAAGTAGACTGGTTCCCTTGTTATTTAAGTGCAGTCCATCCCGTCTATACAGATAGTTCTCGTTGTAGAATGTGGTCCAATGATCAAGATAGGTGAAGCCTTCCCGTGTGCACCACATTTTCAGCCATGCGTTTTGATTATTTATTTCCAGCTGTCCATATGGTCCTTTGCAAGGTGCCGGTAGTATACCAGAAAATACCACAGTTTTGGTTTTCTCTTTTAATTTCCTTCCTAGCTCTCTGAATTTGTTTTGCAGGGATTTTGGTCTGTCTCTTCCAATGTTGTTTGTACCGATGTGGACGACTACTAAATTCTCAAAATTCTGAAGTGACTCAAATTTGTTGGTTGTTTTGATTTCTGGTGGTTGTGTTTGATGAAGTTTTTTTTTTTCCCTGCTGCTGCCTACCTGAACCCAGCTGTTCTGACCTTCTATCTCCCTGGTGGCTTTCAGTCTGTTAGGGGTGATGCAGACTTCCATGAATTGTGGGTGTGCCAGTTCCTCAAGATCCTGTTGCTGTCTCACTTCTTCCAACTCCATTTCTAGCATAATTACTAGTTTATGCAAATCCTGGATCGCACGGCACTTTACGCACACTTGGTTTAGCTCCGCTGGGTTTTCTCGGATTTCCCACATCAAGCAGGTGTCACAGAGTACTGGCTTGAAGACCATGTTGAAGGTTTTTTTTTTTGAAGTTTAGTTTCTTCTGCAGCCGTCAGCCTGCTTTCAAACTGCTTCTGTACTTTTCCATGCCTGTACTTCTCCCACTCGCTGTCGCTGGGAAGACTGCCTCGTTTAACTGCGTTGTTCTGCTGTGCTGTTGGCTCCTCCCCTCGCCCATGTCCAAAGGCGCTGAATTTGAATCAGCTGCTCCGAGTTTCAGCTTGTTTGTTATCAGAAAAACAAACGCGGCTGTTTGACTTTGAGCTGCTGCTGTGTTTCCCCAATGTCCTCTGTTTTCTGATTAAAGCAATTCAAGATGCAATTTCTCCTTACTGCTTCTAAACTGCTCTGTACTTTTCCACGCCTGTACTTCTCCCACTGCCATCTAGCGGTTATGATTAGAATTAACCATTGGCTTGAGTGAAGCCGGGTAGAATATTGGTTATTGTGATTAAAATCCTTGTCGGTGTAGAACAATTGCGTATTCTTTTAGATTTTAATATCTTCGTTACATGTTTTAGGACAGTTAGTCATGTATATAAATACGTTAACACAGTATTTAGATTACACAATTCGACGAGTTGAACGAGCCCTCACAGATTGTGAAAGCGCAGCAGCAGCAAGCCAGACGACGATTGCAGTACTGAGGCACCAAGCTCGCAGTGCAGATGAAGCTGCCTGATGGCTATTTACCACTCCCCACAGTGATGCAATGAGGGCATTGCCGTGGTAGCCACAGAGTGAGAGGTGCTGGTGGAAAAGTTGCAGAACAGCAGTGTTGTTGGAGCTTGTCGTGATCAGTCGAAAGCACAAGCCGCCACACGCCGAAACGGAGCATGAAACAGAATGGACAGGTCCCTAAAATGTTGAACTTAGCCAATAGAAATCCAGGGCAGGATCTTCTAAAGGAACGGTAATTTGTGCTGGCTCTGGGAGCGGAGGAGGGGCGCTTGATTGCAAGCGAGAGTAAAGGAATGTTCAGCTGACAGATCTTTGTGGTGTATTAAAAAGATGAATTATGGCAAGGCAAACGCTGACGACGGGAATGTCGATGTCTTGTTGAAGGAGCTTTAGAGGTTTTAGTGGAGGGCCAGTCTGTCTAATAAAGAAGTGGACGACTTGAAATGAAGCTGCAGTTTGGACGGTGCTGTTGCTGGGCTGGAGGCTGGAAAGAGCAGGAAAGACTAATGCTTCAGCTCCTGCAGCCGAATGGAGAAGCTGAATGATGAGAAGCAGCACCGGAGCAGGTAGGAAAATATTTGATAATATCTTGATTACGTTACGCAGAGAAATGACCTCCAGTGAATAGCAAACGAAGTGTAGATTAGCGGTGAAGCACGAAAAGACGGGGTCTGAGCGTTTGCTACAAAAATGAAACGCTAGACAGAGAAGGTGCAGCAAGTGATCAGGGATTCAATAGAAAATAGGTACTAATTGACAGGAAATTGGAAGCCCCCTGCTGCACGCCTCCTTAACTACGCAAGCTAACATTTAAAAGTATTTACTTTTTGAGTACTTTTAACCCCCAATTTTCCCTTTCCAGTCAAAAAGATGTCAAGTACAAGTCTCTAGGAGTTTTTCCTCCGGAAAAAGCCGAGAAAGCCTTTCAATGGCTGAGTGATACCGATAGGAGCAGAGAGAAACTAAAAAAAAAAAAAGGGGGGGGGGGGCAGATCTGAGCAATACACAGAGGCCCTGCACCACAGATTTAATATGGACATTAAAAAAAAAAAAAAAAGCTGCTTCCGCATCCGACGCTCAAAGAATATCACAGACATTTGCAGAGCTTTTTGAGATGCTATAGTAATAAAATAATGACTTGGATTGCATTATTGAGGAGTTTGGTGATAAAACAAGTGATCAAGAGAAGATTTATCAGTATGCACTACATTGAAGAGGTATGTGATAAATACAGCAAACAAGTGGTGGGGCTGGCTGGAGATGCAGTACTGAGTGACCTGTTGAAAATGCTTTTGTGCCTTTTAAACCTGTTTTACTGTGAAAAAAATATATATATAAATAAACAACTTGTGTAAAATAAACAGCACGTGTGAAAATAAATTGGACCTGACACATCAGAGAGGCACTGACACATCTAACGGGGGGGGGGGGGGGGGGGGGGGGGGGGGGGGAGTACAGAAAGTTACGGCAGAAATACCATCTCTGTACCAGCGCTGGAAAACCACGGGGCACAGGAAGGCATGGCAGCACAGAAATACCATCTCTGTCACTTTAGAGCTCAGAAATAACACCAGCTCGAGCCTGCCATGGACTGTCTGCATTTCATTTTCTTTGTTTCTCTTTTTGATTTGAGTCCTGAATAAACTCTTTTTCATTGACTTTATTTGAAGAATTGATTATTTTTAAGAACTCAAACCTCTTTCAATAAGTAATTAAAACAATACAGTACATGCTGCATAATCACTTAACCGAACAATTGTTTATTGTTTACCTGAATAATTTTCTCATGCACCAAATCTATTTTAATGGAACACATTGTTGGATATCTCAATAGTCTGTTTAGCTGTAGTATTTCACACAATTGTTCACAATTAATCAGTTATCCAAGCCCCATTATAAAATGTATGTTAAATAAAAAGATATCAATACTGGACATGTAGTACAGAAGACTACATGTAACAGCCTGTAATATTTGTTTTGTCATAAGGAAACAGTATTTAAACAGTATGTTCCATGCCTGTTAAAGTGATTCTAGCTACAGAAGAATCCCATACATCTTTTGTGCACTTGTATTCATTATATACCTTTCAAATGTCCAATTTTGAAAGAAACACATTTGTATTTTTATTGTAAAGCATGATACAAGCACTTTTCTCAGGTGAATAAAAAAATATTCTGCCTTTATTTCACGCACACTTCTCATGGAGGTAAACAAAATGAAAGTTGGCTGATCACCATACTCAAGAGAAATGGCATGACACAGAAAAGGTTAAAGTTACAGATAGGGGTTGTTAATGTATGATTCATGTAACATGAACTGCATTTCAATGAATTTACAGTCAGAACAGATCACTTGGTGAAATAATTACAATACATTATTGAGTGATATTTACATCACTCTTTAATGCAGCCTCCATACAAGCCACCCATGACTTCGATAGTATGTGGTACTGTCTGAGGTCAAGGTAACTTTTATATGTGTAATTAGAACGAGCGTGTCAAACACAGGGAGTTTGTTAATGCATCAAAATTAAAATAATAATGCACACACTGCACTGTAAACAAAACCATAACACTCATTTTAAGTCAAGATTTATTGATTAAAAAAAACACAAACATTAATACATCAAAATCTTCAAAGGCGATAAACTTTAACACAACATTTGCAGTCCTTTAGCAGTGACATGTATTAATGCTTTAATGAAGAGGTGATAGAAAATGTTGGAAAATCTGATGGAGTATGAAAAGTTCAAGAAATATGACATAACATACAGTTGTACAAGACATTATTTTTAAAATATGAATTACAACCTTTCAGATACATTTTTGTATAATATACATACATACAGTAGACTCTGACAAATCAGAACCTCACTAATCTGACGTAATCTATAATCCATATTCACTATTTATTTTATCACATTTAGCAAGGACATTTCCCACAGTGTGTGTTTGTGCATTTTGTGCCACAAAAAACTAATATTAATAATGAAACGTGCACACTGTAAAACCAACAGTGTCCCATGATGCACCACTCTGTGCCAAGCTGTCTGTTTTATTTATGCTTTCTGTTGCCTGTTAAGCTTTTATGAAAAATGTTATGTACCAGATAACCTGCTGGATTTCACACCCACACAACTCAATTAAATTGAAAAGACCATTTTCCTTAGATTTTTTTTTTTTTTTTTTTTTTTTTGCATTACATTATTTAATATCATTATTTTCAGGCAAACAAAATACTGTACTGTACTGATTTTTGTGCATTTTATTTTTATGATAATCCTGGTAGTATATTCCTTCTCCTCCAGCCCCTGTCCAATTACTGACTTGCAAATTTCTGTTACTTTTGTATTAATGTGTTCCTTTGTTGGGGTTCACAAGTCATTATATATCCGGATAGCAAAGTGATTGAAAATAGCCTGATCCATCAAGGGAATTGTACTGAGGTCTGTGGGAAATTAAACAGCTAGATTAATAGAAATGATGAAAAACAACATGCCAAAAACCATAGGTGACTCGAAACAACCATCTTACTAGTTTTACGGACAGGACTGACGTATACGCAGAACAGACGGACACCTCGGGCGGCAAATTGAAGGGGGCGGCAAAAAAGATACATAATTACATTTTATACTTTACATTTCTTTAATCTTAAAATGTTCAACATCTTCGATCACTGTTTCTTGTTCTGCAAAACTTATTGCTGATGTTACGGAACTATATAATGAGCAGCGGTGTAGTCCTAAATCTGCAAGTACGGGAATGCTGGGGGGCGGGTGATCATGCCGGTGCAGTGCCACCCAAAATCTGGTCTCCCCTGGGAACATGCTCATGGTTGTTGAGCCCATTGCTAAGCAAAGGGCGCATTGAAGTTCCTTGTGTATTAAAATGTAGCAGGGCATTATTAGATTTCATTTAATTACCCAGAAAATTATTCTTATAAAAGGACGTTGCTAATACAGAATAATAGAAACATGGTACCGATTTTATATGTCTGAAATTCTCAGATGACTGTCCTGGAAACCACTAGATTTGTAGCTAGTTGCTTTTGACAACAGATCTCGCCAAGTCATTCCTTAAAGTCACTAGATTTGGCGAAAAATTCGCTAAATCAAACTTTTTAAAAGAATGAACAAACACAACGACGTGTTTCAGCATGTCCGTGCTTTCATCGGGTTGCTGAAAGGCATCATTGTGTTTGTTTTTTCTTTTAAAAAGTTTTATACTAATAAAATAAACACACTCTTTTTGAAACAATGGTCATGTCCATCTTTTAAATGACACGGTGACAGTGCAGCCGGTAATATATTTTTCACGTAATATTATTGCCTGGCTTTGGCCAGCACCTCATTGATGATAGAACATTGGAGTGCACAAATGTCCTTGTTCTTTATATATATATATATATATATATATATATATATATATATATATATATATATATATATATATATTGTGTGAACGATAAGCTCTGTATTTGTAGGGTAGCCTTTTTGCTTTGTTTTTGCCTTCACAGAGAGGAGTCGTAACAACAGGAATCTGAAACAAATGTAAATCTTATTAAACAGTTCAGTTTGGCAAATCAAAACAATAATGCAAAACAAACCCTGCCCACTGAGCGCAAACTAAACTATTCTTTTTTCCTCTCTAGCCCTGCTGAAGCTAGCCTTCATCAGGTTAAAAAAACAAAACAATATTTCAAACAGTAGGGTGAGGGTGACTGTGGTATTTTTTCCAACAGTTACTGGCATGCCTTAATGCAACCAGATTGCAACAGGTAAGTATTTCCTGGGTGATCGGCGCTCTGCCCACTTGTTTGGTTTCTGTCCCACTGGTATTATCTTTTGTTGTTTCCAGAGTTAGCCACTAGGGAACCTGAAGAAGATGTACTCACAAACATGGTAAGCATAACAAAAGTCACTGCACTTCAGTAATGATTTGCCACATGTGTCTTAATTGTTATTTCCTTTGTTTAACAGAACAGTGCCCTCTTGTGGAACCCAGCTTAAATGCTGTCTCTAATCCTGGGCCCTGTGGCCCTGTGAAATGTTTGTCACACAATCTTTTAAATAAAATATTTGAACCACTTGGTGATTTCTGCTTCTTTAATGCATTGTCTGCAGTGTTCCTTTTGTTTTGAATAACCAGTCCTTAACAGAACATTATACTGAGTTTGTAGCACAGCATTTTTATTTCTATGAATTATAAATACAAACAGCTTCCTTCTTCACACATGATTCAACGACTGAATGTGCTTAAGTTTCTAGCAGTTAGTTAAACTGGTTATTTAGAAAGAATACAGAGTGCAATACAGCTGGTGCAGTTGAAAAATACACTAGGCTTGTTTGTTTATCCTGACGCCGGCTCCTTTAGGTTTGCAGGATACTGTTCTACTAACACAGTCCATGATAAACAAACCCTTTCTTGTAATCTACAGTGTCCACTGCAAGACTTAATGTTCTTTTATAAACATGATTGCTTTAATACACCATGTCAACACAGCACAAGGGAAAGTGTACTCACTACTTGGTTGCAGTGTTTTCTCCATTGCTGATCCAGTAGGAATCTTCTGTTTCGTCACAATTATATTTTTGTTAAAACAGGACCCCCACTTGTCATGCTGCTATATCCACATGACCTTTTTTTGTTTTGGTAAGGAGGTTCCAGACTGAACAGGATGGCTGTAGGGGTGACGTCAGACCAGAAACAAATATCAAAACAGTGAATGACGGGGCAAACTGAAACGCTACAGTGCTCAGTGTTTTATTAAATAATAAAGAAACAAAAGTTTTAAACAAAACACTACAAACAAAAAGGTGAGTTGGCCAAACAAACAAACAACAAACAAGTATCGTGCTGGTGTTTAAACCCATCACACACATGGATTCCTCTTCCTGTTACCACGTTAATAGAGATTTTTAATATTGTACTCACTTCTTCTTAAATTGCCCTTTTTCTTCGTACACTCCCGTTAATCCAGTTCCTCACCTCTACACCCACATATGTCTATAATACTGATCCCTTTTTATACCATTCTGAGTGTCAATCAAATCATCTGTCTTCCTACTTGCTACAGAATTACGGGAGTTGTAGTTCTTGTACTCCCCTGTCTGTTCTCTATGAGACAAAGGTTGGGAGTTGTAGTTTTTTAACTTTCTTGCCTGAGTTTCTGTTGCTGTGTTTTTCTTTGTATGAAGACATTTTACCAGGAACCCCATACCCCTTCTATCTTCCTCACATATCCTCCTCTTCAGCTCAAACATACCAGGTTAAGTGATCTTCCTACCCCCACAATGCACCCTAGACAAACCATCTGCATTCGCATTTTGTGCCCCACCTCTATGCTCAACCTTAAACTTATATTGCTGTAAGGCTAAAGACCACCTAGTCATCCTTTCATTAGTTTCATTTCAATCTTTATTCTTCTTCATCCATTTAAGTGGAGAACGATCCATTACCAAGGTGAACTCTCTTCCTTACAGAAAATATTTTAATGTCTCAGCTGTCACTTTACTGCTAGACACTCTTTCTCCACCACAGCATATTGAGTTTCACTAGGTAGTAATTTCCTACTTAGACACATGACGGGATGCTTCTCACTGTCAAATATCTGAGACAACACTGCCCCAATGTCTACTTCTGATGCATCGGTTAGGACAAAAAAACATTTGTTAAAGTCTGGGACGATCAACTCTGGCCTGCTAAACAATGTTTATATTATCTTTTTAAAAGCTAGCTCTACTTGTTCTGACCACCTGACTTTATTAGGCTCTGACTTATGTGTTAGATCAGTTAATGGGGCTGCTAGCGCTGAAAATTCAGGTACAAACCTGCGGTAGTAACCTGCCAACCTAGAAAGGCTCTGACCTGTTTTTTTTATATATGGGAATTGGCCACAATTTCAAGGCTTCCACTTTACTTACCTGTGGCTTGATGATACTTACTCCCACTATGTACCCGATATTTTGCTTCAGTCAGACCCACAAAACACTTTTCTGAGTTTGCAGTAAATCCTGCCTCCCTGAGAGCTTGTAACGCTGATTTAACCCTTGGCAAATGTTCTTCCCACCCTTCTGAAACAATTATAACATCGTCAATATAAGCCGTTGCATACTCACTGTGCAGTCTCAGCACCTTGTCCATCAACAATGCTGGAGCGCCGTGCAGTCCAAAAGGCATCACCTTGTATTGATAAAGTCCTCTAGGGGTTGAAAAAGCTGTTTTTTCTTTAGATCTGTCAGTGAGGGAAATTTGCCAGTAACCTTTTGGGAGGTCTAAGGTGGTCAGATACTTAGTCTTTCCTAGTTTTTCAATAAGCTCATCTACTCTGGGCATTGGATATGTCGAACTTCGATACTAAATTTAGTTGTCCTGAAGTCTCTGCAGAACCTCCAGCTCCCATCTGGTTTGATTACCATCAATATTGGACTATTCCAGGGACTGGAGGATTCTTCAATGACATCCAACTTCATCATTTTTTTGAGTTCCCTATCGACAGCTATCTTTTTCACCTCAGGTATACGATATGGTCTTACTCTTACCCATACACTAAGGGGCGTATCTATATTGTGTTGTAAAGCCAAAGTGCATCTGGGAAGACTAGAGAATATATCCCTAGTCTCTGCCACTAATTTATTTACCTCTCTGGTCTGTTGGGGATCTAAGTCAGGACCGATATTTAGATGCTTATCTTTTCTATCAGTTTCTGGCTGCAAGCATTCACTTCTATATGTGCTTCTAAATCTACCCTGGGCTTTAAAAGGTTAATATGGTAGACTTGTTTGATGCACCTTATAATTTACTGGCCCAACTGCCTCAATTATCTCATATGGACCTTGCAATTGAGTAAATAACTTCTTAGTGGGTGTTGGTACCAGAACCATAACGTAATCTCTTGGACTAAATAGTTGAGTTCTTGCAGTCTTGTTATAATGTTGTACTTGCTTAGCGTGGGCTTTCTTTAGGTGTTCCCTAACTATAGGAGTTACCTTCTCAATCCTATCTTGCATTTGTAATATATAGTCTGCCATATTTCTACCTCTTGAAGTCTGACTCTCTCAAGTCTCTTTGGTAATGTCCAGGATTCCTTGGAGTTGTCAGACGTAGAGAAGTTCAAAGGGAGAGAATCCAGTGAAAGTCTGGGGAACCTCACATACTGCTAACATCAAATAAGGGAGGAGAAGATCCCAATCTTTCACTGTTACCTTTCTTAACATGGATTTTAGGGTCTGGTTAAATCTTTCCACTAGCCCATCGGTTTGTGGGTTATAAACTGATGTTCTAATGGGTTTGATTTGTAACGTCGTACACAAATCTTGCATTATGCGATTAACAAATGGAGTTCCCTGATCTGTTAGGATTTCCTTAGGGAACCCTACACTTGTACTAACTTCTTCACAATAGTTTTCGATGCTGTGTTTCGAAGTGGTATAGCCTCAGGATATTGTGTTGCATAATCTAGTATCACTAAAATATACTTGTGTCCTCTCGCTCATCGGGGCATCCTACTAAGTCCATAGCAATCCTTTTGAGCGGAACGTCTTTGATGGGCATGGGTTGTAAGGGAGCTCTTAAGTGGGATCTGGGACTCGGTCGTTGACAGGTAGGACATGACATGGAAAGTGTTCAACGGTCTTTCAAATCCCTAACTAATAGAATCTTTGTAAAATTATATCTAGTGTTTTATCAGCTGCCAAATGTGCACCAAGCATATGACTATGTGTCAATTTCAAAACTTGATGTCTAAAAGCGGGAGGAACCAACAACTGTTCCACTACCATTAATTACCGTTCCTCTATACGCCAAGTCATTCTTTTGAAAAAAAATACTCTTGTTGATTAACCACTGCCCCCTCTACAGGTACCCCATCAATAGACACCAGCCGAGTGCGCACATGCACAAGTGACATATCCTGTTGCTGTTCTCGTGCAAACTGTTCACTCAGTGAATATAACTTATGCTACTTATCCTTATCTCCTTCTACATCAGGGTTTATATCCCTGTTATCACCTTCTGTCTCATATAAAATCCCATGTTCGGTACATGTGTGCTAACCCCTTTTTTTGTTTGTTTCCCAGGTTCCCCCACTAGGGTAACCTCTACAGGTGGCCCCCCTCTTTTGCTAAGCGCCGCTCTCGATATGTTTTCCTCAGCTTAGGACACTTTATATAATAAGGAAACTCGTGCATGGCAAAGGGTAGTGTGGCAAAGTGTCCGCCCCTGTGTATATTTTGTGTTATGTGTTGTGTTTTAATGTTGGTGTATAGTCATCGGTACACAGGATATAAACTGGTCTGTGTAACACAAGTGTTTAAAATGTATATTTGTATTTAGGCATGAGGATTGCACAGCACTTCACGTGCAAGTAAAATGTAATATGTGAACATGGGGAATTGCACTTTATTAATTCACGTGCAGGTGTACCGCGACTCCAATTGAATGATTAGCAGGTCGAGTCTCGGTACAGCTGCATAAAGCTCAGCTCATTCGCTCAGCTCCACCAAAATCCACATTTCTTGTTGTTTATTTCCTGGCTCTGGTCTGACGCCACCCACTCCGGCCATCTTTGAGACACGTGGTGTCAGAACCGGGATTACCAGCGCCCCCTAGATCAGACCAGAGCAGGAAAAGCAATTTCTTGTTTAAAAAAAAAACAAAAAAACAACAAAAACAAAAAAAAAATGTCAGAAGACGCCATCAGGCTGAGGGACTGGACCCGGGACAATGCTGGGCTGGAGGCACAGTCCATGCCCATAGCCATCCGGGTCCTGTGGCTGATGGACAGGGAGCGATGGGAGGCATACGAGAGGGAACATACCCCAAACTCCCTGGAGGAAGGTGTGGAGTTGGTCCTCTGCTACCTGGAGGCATCTATAAATAGAACAGCAGCCCAGGTAGCAGGTCTCCAGTGTCCAGACGGGGAGATTGCGGGGATCCAAAGCCCGAGAGGGAGCTGTTGCAATCTTCACCAGCAGAGGGTGAGTGCCTGCTGGGATCACTTCCCCTACCATCACCACCTGGAGAAGAGGAGCAGGTGCTTCCTTTGCCTCGATGACCTTCCCCTGCAAGTGATGAATGCCTGCTGAGTCCCAGTCCACCAGCAGAGGGTGAATGCCTGCTGGGTCCCTGTCCAGGAGAGGAGAGGAGCTGGAGCTGCCTCTCCCTTCACCAGAAGGACCAGGACTAAATGCTGGCGGGCCTCAGCAGCCCTTGCATAGGCTGTTGAGGGAAGCACGGTGAAGAACCACCCAGCCGCAGTGGCTGAGAAGAGGGCCAACACCTGCACCCCAGCTTGTCCTGACTCCCTGCCTCGCTTTGCCCAAGGATGCCTGCCTCGCTTCGCCCAAGGATGCCTGCCTCGCTTCACTCAATGATGCCTGCCACGCTTCACCCAAGGATGCCTGCCACGCTTCGTCTAGGGTTGCCTGTCGCTCCACATCGCCTGGGGTTGCCAGACGCTCTGCATCGCCTGGGGTTGCCAGCTGCTCTGCATCGCCTGGGGTCACTGGAACTGCTTCGCCAGGTGTTGCAGTCGGCTCTGCCTGGCCGCAGGGGTCAGCGTGGCCGGACCCCCACCAGAGTGAGCTGCCGGCTAAGAAAAAGGGGGGAGAGGTCAGGAGACCGCCTTCCCCCGCAATAGTTTCACTGCCAGATATCTTGGGGGAGGTCTGGAGACCACCAACACCAGCAGCTTTTCCGCTGCTGGATTTGCCCTGGCTGAAGGAGTTAGTCTGGGAGCTGTCAGCACATATGCTGACAGCCGCACCATTGGCAGCATTTCCGCTGCCAGTGGTACAACGGGAGGAGAGATTTGCCCCACTGTCAGCATGTCTGCTGACAACATGGCCAGTAGCAGCCTGGCTACTGGTAACATTGTCACCCATCATCCCCTTAAAGTCCATGTTCTTGGCCCAGGACTTTGAGCAAGACTTTTGGGATTTTAAGAGGGGAGGTGGCCATTGAGGTCATGTGTGCTTTGCACAAGGGGGGTATATGTGGCAAAGTTTTAATTTTGGTGTATAGTCATTGGTACACGGGATATAAACTGGTCTATGTAACACAAGTGTTTAAAATGTATATTTGTATTTAGGCACGAGGATTGCACAGCACTTCACGTGTAAGTAAAATGTAATATGTGAGCACGGGGAATTGCACTTTATTAATTCACGTGCAGTTGTACCCTGACTCCAATTGAATGAAATTGTCCATTTTGTTTGTCTATTTATTTTGGCTACCAGTGACATGTTTCTTGTTTAATACAACCGTTTATTTTCTGTCTGTCTGTACACTCAATAAATCTCTACCACAATCTCTACCACAAAATCTACCACAATCCATCTCTCTTGTTATTTATTTCCTGGCTCTAGTCTGACGCCACCCACTCCAGACGTCTTTGTGACAGTAGTAACATAACTAGGCTCTCAGGTGACCTCAATGGGGTCTCTACTTTACTCAGAGGTTTCTCCAATTCCCCTTTTATATTTGCCAAAACTGGGAAAATCTAGGCCCAGGATTACTCGATGGGGTAACCGGGAGACAACTCCCACCCTCATTCTCATGATCTACACTTTTATATGTAAGATGCACAGATGAGGTGGGATAGTACTTAATGTCTCCATGGATGCAGGTAATTCCTGTCCGGAGATGATAATCCAATGTAATCCTTCAGGGCAGGATTTTTGCGATATGCCCAATCTTCAGACATTTGTAACACTGATATGTGGAATGATCTTGAGGATTTCTGGGTCAATATGGTCTTCCCTTGAAAACTCTGTCTTCTTCCTTGTGTTCCATTTCAGGTTTCTTTTCATTTACATGTGTTTTCCGGACTTCCATACACTTCTGGTCTGGGAGGTTCGGGCTAATTCTTCAGTGGCCACTTGTCTCTCAACTAAGGCCATAAATGGACAGTGGCTCTCAAAAGTATTCACCCCTCTTGGAGTTTTCCACATTTATTGTGTTACAACATGGAACCAAAATGGAATTAATTAGGAGTTTTTGCCACTGATCACACAAAAAAGTCCATAATGCCAAAGTGAAAAATAAAATCTACAAATTGTTCTAAATTAATTACAAATATAAAACAGAAAATAACCTTTCTCTTAATATATATATATATATATATATATATATATATATATATATATATATATATATATATATATATATATATATACACACTGTCCACTACAAGACTTAACGTTCTTACACAAACACGATTGCTTTAATACACCATGTCAACACAGCACAAGGGAAGGTGTACTCACTATTTGGTTGTAGTGTTTTCTCTGTTGCTGATAATTCAGTAGGGATCCTCCGTTTCTGGATAAGGTCGGTCACAATTATATTTTTGTTTAAACAGGAGCCCCACTTGTCATCCTGCTATATCCACACAAACTTTTTGTTTTTGTAAGTAGGTTCCAGATACACTCTCAGATTCCTCTGCCTGTTACCACAAACTTTTCGTTGTTAAGAGATTTTTAATATTGTACTCACTTCTTCTTAAGTTGCCCCTCTTCTTCATACATGCCCGATAATCCAGTTCCTCACTACACCCACGTATGTCTATAATACTGGTTCCTTTTTAAACCATGTGTATCATTGCCAATCAAATCAACTGTCTCCCTACTTGCTACAGAATTATGTGAGTCGTAGTTCCTGTACTGCACTGTCTGTTCTCTATGGGACAAAGGTTGGGAGTTGTAATTCTTTTACTTTCTTGCCTGGTCTGTGTTTCTGTGTTTTTCTTTGTATGAAGACATTTTACCAGAAACTCCATACCCCTCATACTCTGTCTTCACATTCTCAATTCTATCTTCCTCACAATATATAAAATGTAAAAAGAGTGAAAAGGGAGGGTGGCAACATTTTGTTTACCTAAGACTGCAAAAATCCTTGCGCCTGTCCTGTTTACAGAGCAGGAGAATGTAAGACCCCGTTTGCACTTGCGATCATATGTGAACGCTCCAAAAAAGAAAAGGCTGCCCAGGGCTGGCCCAGATTTAGGCTGCTGTTTTGATGTGGACCAGACCCTTCCTTTACATATTTATGAACGCAAAGCAGATTTAGGGCCGGCTTTTCGTATCAAATTACCAATGTGGTTACTCAGTAGACACTCCCATACTCCCACCAGCGCGAAAGGTAAATAGAAAGCTGAATGCTGTGCTAGGCAAGGCGACAGTGGATCAATATTGAATTATTTCTACATCATACAACTTTAATTCTATAATAAAAAATATTAAATTAAAAAAACAAAAACTAGCAGGTTAACGTTCAGGTTGTTTCTGTCACATAATGTACAAGCTGCAGTGCATTCATAGTTATGCTTAATTTGTCACAACTACATTTTCTTCCTGTTATTTAAGTGGTAAATATAAAAACTGCAGGATTGTGGATCTCAATAATGATCAATAATGGGACGGGCGACTCGGCATATTCAGACACCATTATTTTTTTTTTGCACGCAACGACATAGCTACAGAAGTGTTAGTCTTCACATTGAAATGCTGATCATTTCTTTTAGCTGCTTGCTTTTACACACACATAAAATACTGTTCTCATCCATATTTATTAAGACCAGTGATTCACCATGTGAGAATGAGACCCTCACTGTAATATTTCAATGTCTGTTATTGTGATTATTAGTTAATGTTATTCTACTGACACTAGAGCAGTGGTTTATTATGTGTCGTGCATGTTGTTGAGCAAAGCATATTTGATACTGGTAATGGTTAGGGACTAGCGAATAATAGTATATAATGATATAATATTTTAACGATTGTGTTTGTAAACAAAGACGGTATAATATGTATAAATGAAAAGAAGCATGTGTAATGTATTTAACATTACTTAATGACACATCTTTCCTTGAGAGGGAGCAGTTGTACTATGAGATGGTCAGTCTTCAGTTTGTCTTGCGAGTTTCAGTCTTTGAGTACAACCTGTTAGTCCAAATACCTTTTGAAAAAAATCTACTTAGCATACAAATTGTGGGTGGTAACAGGTCTGAAGTTGTGCACAGTATTTATTCTATTGACAACAGGTGAAGGAGCTTACTTACCGGTGGCGGCAGGGAAAAAAAATAGGAGAGATAGATAAAAGAAAATATGCTGAAATAATTTAGTTTCAATTTAAAATAATGTTTTATTATCTACGCGTCCTACAACAATGTAAGTCTACATCACATCAGCATGGTTTGTTTTGTACTGTATTACCTGTACGATAGACTAAAAAAAAAAGCCTGCTAGGTATTCATTTAATTTTACTACTGTACTGTATAAGCCTATTGTACATATTTATATTTTTACATAATGTGAAGTGCACAAACACATTAGTATGCCTTCATATGTTTTAGGCTATTAATTGTATTTTATGTTTTACTAAAAATCATAAATCAATTGAAAATGAATGTCTATATATATATATATATATATATATATATATATATATATATATATATATATATATATAAAAAAATCCTTGCACTCAGAGTTCGTTGCCCCTTTAAAGTAAACAGAAAATTGAGGGTTGTTTTTTTTGTTTCTTTTAGCGCTTGCGCGCACTTTTTAATAAACACCAAACAAAATAAAAACAGAAACAAAACACCTAGCTCTCTTTTGGAGCTCTAACTAAACATCAACGGGAACCTAACTAAATACTCAGGACGGCTAAGCTGTTTACCTGTCACACAAAAACTCAAACTCACGTTCCACACAATACCTTCCTTTGATACGACCGCTCTCGCTCTCGCTCTCGCTCGCACGCACGCACGCACGCACGCACGCACGCACGCACGCACGCACGCAGTCGGGCTCTTTCCTCAGCAGCCCTGATCAGTCTGGCTGCCTCTCTTAAATACCCTGCACCTGGCTCCAATTTACAATTAGCACCAGGTGCAGGGGATTAACTAAACAATAAAAACAATTAACACAATTAAAACCCTTAGCCCAGTCACCCAACAGTGCATTTTCACATGGATTTAGCAGGGAGGAATTTTAACCCCCTCCCTGCTATCTACTATATATATATATATATATATATATATATATATATATATATATATATATATATATATATATATAGTGGCTTGCAAAAGTATTCAGACCCCTGACCAATTCTCTCATATTACTGAATTACAAATGGTACATTGAAATTTCGTTCTGTTTGATATTTTATTTTTAAACACTGAAACTTAGAATCAATTATTGTAAGGTGACATTGGTTTTATGTTGGGAAATATTTTTAAGAAAAATAAAAAAAAAACTGAAATATCTTGTTTGCATAAGTATTCAACCCCTGTGCTGTGGAAGCTCCCAGTTTGCACTGATGAAAGAAATTGCCCTAACGAGGACACAATTACCTTACCATTGGCCTCCACCTGTGAACCATTAAAGTTGCTGTCACATTTTCTGGATAAAAACCCCACTGTTGAAGGATCATTGGTAAGGCTGTGAATCTGAAGGAAAATGAAGACCAAAGAGCATTCTACAGAAGTTAGAGATAAAGTAATACAAATGCACAGATTAGGGAAAGGGTACAAAATAATATCCAAGTGTTTGGATATCCCAGTAAGCACAGTTGGATCAATAATCAGGAAGTGGGAGCTGCGTCACACCACCCAGGTACTGCCAAGAAAAGGCCGTCCCTCAAAACTCAGCGCTCAAACAAGAAGGAGACTTGTGAGAGAAGCCACAGAGAGGCCAACAATCACTTTGAAGGAGCTACAGAGTTCAGTGGCTGGGAGTGGAGTAATGGTGCACCAGTCAACCATATCAAGAGCTCTGCATAACACTGGCCTGTATGGGAGGGTGGCAAGAAAGAAGCCATTACTCAAAAAGTACCATCTGAAAGCACATCTGGAGTTTGCCAGAAAGCATGAGAGTGACCCAGCTGCGATGTGGGAAAAGGTTTTGTGGTCAGATGAGACCAAGATAGAGCTTTTTGGCCAAAACTCAAAGCGCTATGTGTGGCGCAAACCTAACACTGCCCATGCCTCAAGACACACCATCCCTACAGTGAAGTATGGTGGTGGCAGCATCATGCTGTGGGGATGCTTCTCATCAGCAGGGACTGGGCATCTTGTTACAATTGAAGGAAGAATGGATGGAGCAAAATACAGGAAAATACTGCAAGAGAATCTGCTTCAGTCCGCTAAAAAACTGAAGCTTGGGAGGAAATTTACCTTTCAGCAGGACAATGATCCCAAGCACAAGGCCAAAGCAACATTGGAGTGGCTCAAGAACAAAAAGGTGAATGTCCTACAGTGGCCAGTCAAAGTCCTGATCTCAATCCCATTGAGAATCTGTGGCACTATTTGAAAATTGCGGTCCACAAGCGTCGTCCAACCAACCTGAACAACCTGGAGCAAATCTGCCAAGAAGAATGGGCCAAAATCACTCCGACACTGTGTGAAAAGCTGGTACATACTTACCCCAAAAGACTTAAAGCTGTTATTGCAGCAAAAGGTGGCTCTACCAAATATTAATGTGTGGGGGTTGAATACTTATGCAAGCAAGATATTTCAGTTTTTTATTTTTCTTAAAAATATTTCCCAACATAAAACCAATGTCACCTTACAATAATTGATTTTGAGTTTAAGTGTTTTAAAATAAAATATCGAACAGAACGAAATTTCAATGTACCATTTGTAATTCAGTAATATGAGAGAATTGGCCAGGGGTCTGAATACTTCTGCAAGCCACTGTGTGTGTGTGTATATATATATATATATATATATATATATATATATATATATATATATATATATATATATATATATATAGTGATGGAGTGTACATTCCAGATCAAACTTGGGCAGCTGTGGGGCCGTGGGTGTAAACATAAACCAACTGGGTAGCAAAGAAGTGTGAGACAATGTAATATATTTAAAAGTAAAATGAAATAGTTAACAAATGAATGTAAAGTGGTTATCACAGATTGATTTAAGAGGTTAAACCAATGTTATGTTTGGTTGGGGAAAAAATAAGTAATTATGTCTGAAAGGGTATATGGAGACATTAAGACCCTGGGGAGCATAGTGATGTTGGAAATTATCTCCAATGTAGCTTAGTTGTTTAATTGTCTAATTGTCTGGCAGTTAAAAGTGGTAATGTTGAGAAGGTAGGGGGAAGGGAAATGTGAGGTGGATTTGCTGTAATCCTGAGTAGAGGTGATATTGTCAGCTCTAGAGTTCTCTCGCCTCAGAAGTTTAGCTTTGTCCCATGAGCCACTCTGCGAGGTGAGACCATGGCCGTACCTAGTTATGAGGAGGTCGTGTCCTCGGTTGTTTTTCAATGCTGATGCTCATGTAAAAATTCTGGTAAAGTACAAAAGACTCTTAATTTTCTCTGTTGGTTTTCCTTGCAACACGGATTTAGAGGTTGAATAATAAATGCCAAGCAGTCATATAAATACTGCAGCTATAGCTTGAAACCTAAAGTTGACCTTGGTGGAATGTCAGCTGTGGTTACGACGCTGGGTGAGACCTGATGTGAGCTGAGCTTGAGCCTGATCTGAGGGAAGACACCAACGTGGAGGAGCCACGGGTCACCCTAAGGTTTGAAAATAGCTGAAATAGATTTTGACAAGTAGAGAAGGCCTTGGTTTGACTCATGACCCATTTCAGACTTAATCTCTTCCTAGGATGCCTCATGACTTAAAAAGAGCTTCTAATTAATATGAAAAGCTTTTAAAACAACTAATGACTACTCGTTATAATATATATATATATTATATATATATATATATATATATTATATATATATATATTTATATATATATTTAATATATATGTACATGTGTGTGTGTGTGTGTGTGTGTGTGTGTGTGTGTGTGTGTGTGTGTATGTGTGTGTGTGTATATATATATATATATATATATATATATATATATATATATATATATATATATATATTTATAGACACAGTTGATAATGGAATAAAGAAGACTCAACATTTTGAAAAACTCCACCTATTTATTATCTGCATGTATAACAAGACAATTCTTTGCACACAACCCAAAAAAGGATCTGCATGACTAAGGGAACAACAATTCTCTGCAACAACCCAAAAGGCTGCCTAAGGAAACATGTATTTAAAAGGCCATGAAGCGGGACCTCATTTACTTTGAGGTCAGGTACCAGCCGAAAACCCAGTTGGAAATTCCACCCCTAAATCCCCCACAGCAGTATCCCATCAAAAGAGCTCTCCCCTATTAATTTCCACCTAATAGGGCTAGTGCTGTTGAGGACAAGTTAAAAACTCAGTACAATTCTTTTTTGTATCTTGGATATTATAGTGTCATATTTTAAAAACGCAATATCTTGGTTCTAATATTGATGTCTGTGAAATACAAACTCTCATATGAAGAAAGTGTATATTACAGTCCCATCTGACTTTTAAAATTTTTATATTAAAACCAGGAAAATCATCTGAGGTATTAACTCCATTCTTATACACAGGAAAAGTAAGAAGAGGTCTGTAATTATTTGGTTACATAGAATAAGAATTAGAGACAAAGTAATCATGTGGTATAGTTTTCAAGATGGTTCGCATTAATGCCTTGTCTGGGGAATCTTGGCTTTCACCCATGCCCTGTTTTAATATACAGATACTGTATGTGATAAAGAGAGAAAGAATCTGAGGTGTAAATCTCCCTCCCGCTCAAAAAGGGCGCTGTATAAGGTTTTAGTGTGCTTCCCCATAGATGGGTTGACTCGAAGGAAGGCAGAAACCGGAAGTCGACCATTTTGATGGAAATGCATAGCTGCTCATACACAAAACGACTCCCCAGTGATTGGCTACATGGCCGGCAGCAATTGGAGCAACCCTGGCACTGGGCTGATTGTAGGGAGGAGTTGGATTGTACAAAGGGGATGTAGCTATGCGAGTATGGCCCCTTGTGCTGAAAACGTAACATACAGCCGGAGTTTAGTTTTGTTTTTGTGTTGCGTGTTGTCTTGTTGTGTAATACAGAGGAGGAGTGAGAAAACAGGAGCTGCCGCCACAGAGCCAGCGCTAACCCCTGAGCACTACCTTCACTGCACAGCACAGACACGGATTTAGTTTTGGGCACCGTGGATTTGGATTGTTATTGCTGCGTGTTTATTTGTTTTACCCCCGCCCCCCCAAGTCAGGGATTGTTTCAATGCTAATTTTATCTGTGCCTCAAAAAATAATAATTCACATTTTTTATCTCACATAAAAAATGACTAGTCACTGAAAATCATACACAACATGGATAATAAAATACATTTGGACCAATTGTGTCTTTGCTAGTACTTGCTGTACAATAGTTGTGAACTAAGCTTTCAATACAGCAAGTTAAAATGAAAAAGCCGGTACTTGCATGGATTCATTTCAAATTTAATTCACAGGTGATGCAGTGATGTTCCTTTGGGCATCTACTGTCTATTAATGCCCGCTAGAGCTAGAAGCTGATGACACTGAATCGTTTTCTAATGTAGATAAGAAACATGAGTGGCCCAAAGACAGAGCCTTGCAGGGCCCCACTGAGTACATTGCCCCAGTTAGACTTTCCTATTTTACAAGTAGTCTCTGTTTTTTGTGTTTTAACCAATTTCGTATCCACTTGTTTGTAATACCCTGTATTCCCAAGGATTGCAGCTTGATGATTAGCCTTTCATGTGGCACTTTGTCAAAGGTTTTTGGAAGAATACAGGCCTTCACCTAATTAAATATTGTGCCCCATTTTTTTTAAAGAAATGATTGTCCACATGCAATATTGCAGTTAGAATCAAATAGCTTTAATTACATTTGCAATTATGTTTACTTTAATTATTAAGTAAAATGATATGTTGAAATGCCACAGTACTTGAATGAGAAAACAGTTATTTACTGTGCAATTACATTTCAAATGCACCCATAGTACTTTTATATTGTCTATAAACTTCCTACTACTAAAACCTGTAACAGATTAGGAACATTTGTATTAAAGAAGTGTCAATGTTAATGAGACTGTGAAACAGAAGTACACTCTGATGGCTCTGCATGTCTAAGAATATTGTTCATCTAAAGTGAACTAAATTGGTCAAGACCAGCATTGCAACAAGGGTGAAGTTCTGTCTCCATGTCCTGGCTGACCTTATTATGTCATGACATATTTTATATAATTTTATTTATGCATGTATTTATTTGTAATTGATTTATATATTTATTTTTGTTTGTTTGTTCGTGTGGATGCTTCTGGATAAATTATGCCAGTGTTAAAAATCGAAACAACTGATCACAAAAAAGGGCCTTTGGAAAAGTAACGTTCTTAAACATTGCAGTTCAACGTGTCTATAATTGAAAATGAGGACTTGTGTGCGTGTTTTGTTGATTTCCGGCCTTGGGTTCTCTTAACAAGTTAATGTGTCTAAAATGCAGAATTTGTTTTTTATGCTTTGAAACATCAAAAATCATCAATATGAGTACCTCTATGCTATTCTTTCAAGAAAACAATTTCAAAATGTAATATTATTAAAGGTTTACCAGAGAGATAAATGCCAAGCTTCACATGTATAATTATTCAAAGTTCTTTTGAATGCTGATTGGCATTGAATGCTTTTGTCAACACTCTCCCTAGGTTCAACAGATTTCCTTAACTGAATTTCCAACCTTTCTTCTACTACACTAGTATTAAACATGTTTTCAACATATATATGAAGTGCAGGAACAATTTCCAAACTCGAAAGCCTTTGGAACAAACAGCAGATTAATCATACAAAAATTACAAGAATGTTGAAATAATTACTACCTATGACAGTTTTAAAAGTCTATTTGTACCTTCTATGTGTGCGTCAAAAATCTCCTGTGAACAGGCTGGCTTGTGGAGATGTCGGTCCAGGAAAGATAATGACAACAGTTTTGGTGAGTGAATGCGCTGTTGTGCGGTTTAATAATAAATAAACAAAACAAAAGCTTTGAACAAAACACACAAACGCTGGCACAAAACAAAACGCACTACGGTCAAAACAGATAGACAAACACAGCGAACACTAAACACACAAGTATCATGCTGAGCTATGTCAGCATGAGTAGCAATTGCTTTAATTTTTAGACTGATCTTACTTCCCCTTCTTTCTCCTGTTCTTTCACCCTGAGCACACCAATCCAGTGTGCATGAAACACTCACTAATTTATGCAGCTGTGCTGAGACTTGATTGCTAATCAGTCATTCAATTGAATCTCGGCACAGTCTGCACGTCAACTAATTGTGCACTCCCCATGCCCCCATACAAATAACCACTTTAATCTGCATGTGAAGTGATTGTGCAATCCCTGTGCCTAAATACAAATCATGTATGCTACATAACCCACACTTAATGCACCACTACACACATACATATAAACATCCCATGTTATTATTATTATTATTATTATTATTATTATTATTATTATTATTATTATTATTATTATTATTATTATTTATTTCTTAGCAGACACCCTTATCCAGGGTTACTTACAATTGTTACAAGTTATCACAGTACAAAGTATCGCATTATAAAATATCACATTACAGAATATCATAATACAGATAAGAGGAGATATGAAAGTGCAATAAAATCAGTTCAAGTAAGAGCAAGATAAAGCATACAGTAACTTATAAGTGAATTCGACTGAGTGCAGTTAAACCTTATAGTAACTATTTGCTTATACGAGTAAAGTCCAGTAAGAACACGTAGTGAGTACGATAAATGAATAACAATGATTCCAAAGAAGAGCAATTACAGAAAATGTGAGTATGGTTATCTATAAGAGTAAAATGAAATGCAAGATATAGTACAGGGTTGGCCAAACTTCCTGACCCTACGAGCCACATACCAAAATTTCCTTGTGTTCGAGAGCCGCAAGGCACGTACAATATAATATGAAATGTTTGCGAGAGCAAGACATTTTAAATAATAGCATTGTTGTGCAGTACAGTAGTTGACAGGCTATCTCTTGATGGCAGCAAAATACACAAGAACAAGGGCTAGAACATTGCAGAGCCTACACAATCTCTGTGTATTTTGTATAGTACTGTAGATCTACAGTGTAGTAAACTTTAAATGTAACAATATGGTGTTTTTTCATTATTTTTGTTTATACTGTATATATTACATACCTTAAATAAAACGTATGCACTTATTATGAAGCAAAATACAATAACTGACCTGATTTAATCAAAAAACGACACATAAAAACACACATTTTTGTAAGAATTCTTTTTGACAAGCTCTTCCCTTGAAGATCTAAATGATGGGTTTAAAAAAAAAAAACTGCTGCGTGTATTAATTACAGTACCTGCTCATGACGAGTCATAAGATATGTAAATATAATATTAATTTTAGACATGCAATATAACATGTAAGCATGCATTCTCTAGTCTAGCGCCAAAACTCGATAAATTTTTCTGAATAAGGACGTTTGCCACAAGCGATATTCCATGCTTGCCATACAAAACTCGCTTGAGTCATTAAATCAGCTTCCTTACTGAACTCCGAAAGCAGCATTGGCTTCGAGATACGCATGCGCCAGTGAGCGGTGTCAAAAGTCAACAAGTGACGAAAAATCCTAGAGAACACAAATAATAAATGTTGTGTTTATTTTTACTTTCTCTCTTTTTGCTTTTGTTTATTATTTTTTCTTCAGTTCATTCGAGCTGCAAAGCGTGCGTCACCGAGCATTTCACCAGGAGCCACACTTGAACTGCAAAAGAGCAGAGGTTTGGCCACCTCTGATATATTAAATAGTGATAGGTAGGTGCAATAGTTGAATGCAGCAAAGTATGCAGCAGTTCAGTGCAAATACAAGCTGATGCAAGTACTGGTACAAGTGGGTGCCATATAGTCCAGCATGGTCGAGAGTTGTAGTGTTTACAGATGCTGTCTGAACAGATGTGTCTTGAGGAAGCACCAGAAGGGGGTCCGGGACTGAGCAGTCCTGATATCCGTGGTTAGGTCATTCCACCACTGAGGTGCAAGGGTGGAGAAAGAGTAGGCTTTGGAGGTGGGAGAGCGGAGGGGATTTTGAGGTGATGCGAGTGCATCCAGGAGGAGATGGCTGAGAGACAGGTAGAGATACAGGAGGAAAAGGAAATGGAGACTTAGAGGTGGTAAAGGAGAGGAAGATCTGGGTATCATCAGCATGGAAGGGGTCCAAGGACTGAGCCTTGGGGGACACCAGTCGAAAGAGGGCAAGAGGCAGAGGGTGAGCTACGCCAGGACACCCAATAGAGGTAGGAGGAGAACCAGGCAAGAGCAGTGCCGGAGAATCCCAGGTCAGCAAGGGAGGACAGGAGAATAGTGTAGTCAACTGTGTCAAAGGCAGCAGAGGTCAAGGAGAATTAGGGCAGAGGAGAGGGAGGTAGCACGAGTAGAGAGTTTGTGACTGAGGGAAGAGCAGTTTCAGTGGAGTGTGCTGGGCGAAAACCAGATTGGAGGGGGTCGAGCAGAGAATGTGTTGACAGGAAAGCAGAGAGCTGGTGGTTTGCTGCTCACTTGAGGGTTTTAGAGAGGAGGGAGACAGGATGGTAGTTCTGGAGGGATGAGGGATCCAAGGAGGTTTTTTTTAGGATGGGGGTGGTGTAGGTTTGTTTGAAAGCAGAGGGGAAACAACCAGAGAGCAGAGAGGTGTTGAGGAGAGAGGAAATAAAAGGGAATAGGACAGGGGCAGAAGCCTGGAAGAGGTGAGTGTGGAGGGGGTCCAGAACACACATTGTGGGTTTATGGCTCTGCAGCAGTGAGCATAGATCAGAGTCTGAGAAGGGCAAGAAGGGGGAGAAAGAGGGTAGAATAGTCTGGGTTGCAGAGTGTAGTGGTGAGGGAGTTAGTAGAGGACAGGGTATGGGTGGGGAAGGAGGCAAAGTAGTGAAGAGTTTGCAGATGTCTGTGATTTTGGAGAAGGAGGCAAAGTCATCAGCCAAGATGGAGGAGGGTGGAAGAGATTGAGGGGTTAGGAGAGAGGAGAAGATAGAGAAAAGTTAGTGGAGGATTGAATGATAAAGTGGAAGTAGGAGTGTTTGGCAGAGAAGGAAGAGAGGAGCAAGCGAAAGAGATCCAAGGCATCAGGGAGATTGGTTTTCTTCCATTTCTTTTCAGCAATGCACAGTTCAGTACGAGCAAAGCAGAGAACAGAGGAGAGCTAGGGCTGGAGCGGGGAGAGGTGGGCAGGTCGAGGGGTGAGAGAGCAAAGGGAGTCGAGGCAGGAGGTGGGAGAGTAGAAGAAGGTGGAGGTAGCTGAGTCTACAGAGAGTTGGGAGAAAGAGCCGATAGAGGGGAGGTGCGAGAGGGCAGCAGAGGAGAAGACAGAGGGGGAGAGGGAATGAAGGTGATGGAGGGGGTTGGTGGAACAGGAAGAGAAGGGAGAGACAGAGAGAAGGAGGTAAAGTAGTGGTCAGAAAAGTCGAGAGGAGTGACAGAGAGGGTAGGGGGCAAGCAGTCTCTGGTGAAGAGAAGCTCCAGTTGACGACCCACTGAGTAAGTTGGGGGTTGTTGATGAGCGACAGAAGGTGAAGGAGTGAAGAAGGGGGAGAAATCCAACAAAGTGAACATGGTTGGAGAGGTGGACATTGAAGTGACCTTGTAGAATATCAGGGATGGAGAGAGAGAGGGGAGGGAGGAGAGGAGGAAGTTAAGCTCATCAAGGAAGTGAGTAAGGGATCCAGGTGGGCGATAGAGAACAATGAGGATGAGGTGACCAGGGAAAACTCAAAGGTGCTAACAGAGAGAAAGGAAAGAGCAGGTGGGACAGAAAAAAGCAGGGAGGGAGAGAGCAGAAGTCCTCTTCCCCCTACCCCATCCATAGGGGTGAGGAGAGTGGGAGAGGACAGAGAAGAAAGGGTGGCTGGAGTGACAGTGTTATCAGGGGGGATCCAGGTTTCAGTGAGAGCTAGGAAGTCAAGAGAGAGGTAGGAGGCAAAGGCAGTGATGAAGTCAACCTTGTTGGAAGCCAAACGACAGTTCCAGAGGGCATTAGAGAGAGCACAGGGGGGTGAGCAGGGGAAAGAGGGAGAAAGGGTAGACAGTTTGGCAGCTAGTCCATGGTGGACCATCCTCTTGTGGACTACCACAGTGTAGAATACTTGTCCTTTGGTGATGAGGCCCTTCGGTGAGCTGTCACTGAGTACTGGCACACTAAGTTTGCGTCCATGCTTATATTATGCCCTGCTGGTTTGAGCTGGGTGCTGTAGACAATTGCTTGCAAATTATTTTAAATCCAGTAAGCTGTGCCTTTTGCGAATTTGTTCAATTATTACACCAACACAACTTGCTCACGTTAAAACTTCAACTGGCAATCATTCACTTACAAATTAAATATTATTTCCTTACTTAAAGAGCGATCGGTCCCTCGACTGCTAGCCTTCCTGCAGTGTTGTTACTACAGATCCCGACAGTTGCTGGGATATAAATAGGTCCTAGCTTCAAATAAGCACTTGCAGGGGCGGGAACCCCACCACATCTCCCCTTTCTCCTTCTGAAGTAATTTGGTATTTCTATAAAGATTAATTAAGGAAAAAACAAAAAAAACAAAAAGTAAGTTCAAGATTTGTAAAAAATGAAGAAAAGAAACAACTGTAACGTGTGGTTCTTGGGAGAAAACATATAATTGGAAGGAATATTACTCAGGTGCTGAATTGTTGAATGTTAAATGTCAAAGTCTACATCCTGAACAAAAACAGCATCTAGGCTGCATCTAGCATTACTGTTATGTTTTGTGAGAACAGCTGATATCCAAATCAATAAATTCAATGAGATCCTCTGGTCTCTGACTAAAAAGTTGTTGCTGCTTCCTGGCACATACATTAACAAAGTGGAAAATTGAGCTGTTTACATATTAGTATTAATTAATTAATCAGCTTTCAGTTCAATTTCGATCAACCCAGTGCGATCTCCCCAGCGCAACAGCACTACAACCGTCTGGATTGAGCTAAGTAGGGTATATCTCTGGGGTCTTCAAGTGGGCACCTTCCGTCCTCGGTGTTTCATCGAATAGCCCACGACACCTCAAGAGGGCTCAACAGTGATTCTGGCATCCCAGCATCACCCCCCTCCATCTTCCACTCACCTCAGCCCAGCTTACTTACCCGTACATCAGCGTTGCTTTCTTTCTATTATGCTTGAGATCCCCATCCCCTAACCAATACTTTAATTGCAATAAAGAAAGCAGGACCAGAGGATGCAGTTCAAAATTAAATGGAGAGTGGTCAGGGTATGGAATGGAACACCTAGCCATATTGTTGATACTGTTTGTAATCAATCCAATCTAAACATGTTAACTGACAGCAAATAATTGTGAACATACTGCTCAATGTTAATTCATTTAAAAGGAGTGCATTTTCTTTGTATTTTTCAAACAAAGGTTTTTTTTTTTTTTTTTTGCACATGATTAGTTAATTAAGTGCCATATGTAATTAAAAGGAGGTGTGATCTATTTACTGCAAGGGATATTTTTAAGACCACTGAACTGTCTCCTGCCTTTTTTTTAACTGGTGATGAATCCTTCAGCTAAAACCATTGACTTTAGCCTCAATTTCACCTTGTGAAAATAAAAAAAAGAAAAACAATAATACAATAGAGTAATAAAGTTTTATAATGATATACAGAATATAGAATCTGTGTTATGCCTGAAATTGAATTTCTATTGAGTAACCCTTCCATATCTGTCTCGTTTTAATGTGATAAATGTATTATGTTAACATTTAACCCTTTAGCAGTCCATTTATTCAGCGCTTGTAAGGCGTGTCAGGTCCAATTTATTTTCACATGGGCTGTTTATTTTACATGCGCTGTTTTTTTTTTTTTTTTTTTTTTTTAGAGTAAAAGAGGTTTAAAAGGCATTGAATCACAAAAGGACATTCGGTACTGCATCTCCAACCAAGCCCCATCCCTCGTTCGTGGTATTTTTCACATACTTCTTTATAGACGTCCATACTGATAAATCCTCTCCTGATCACTCGTTTTATCACCAAACTCCTCAATAACACGATCCAAGTCATTATTTTATTACTATAACATCTCAAAAAGCTCTGCAAAAGTATGACATTTTTTGAGAGCTAGATGCAGAAGCAGCTATCTCCTTTCTTTGTGTCCTTCTTATCTTTGTGGTGCAGCTGCTAGCTCTATTGCTCAGATACGCCCCTTTTTTCGGCTTCATTCGGCTCTCACTTGGCCATTGAAAGGTTTTCTCGGCTTTTTCCGGAGAAAAAAAGACTAGAGACCTGTGCTTTACGTCTCTTTGATGATGTGGGACAGGGTCCGACATCGGACTGGAAAAGGAAAATTGTAATGTCGGACCTGGTCTGACATAAGAGCGCAAAGGGTTAAAATTAGTAATAATCACATTGTTGTGCCTCTCTCCTCATCTTCACTTAAGAAACTCATCTGTAACCTGTTAGGAAAGTCTTTGTTTTCTCTCTTGCTCACCAGGTACACCTCCAGATACATCAAAACTCATTAGCAACCCACATTGAATGTAACACTTGGATTTAATACACCAGTATCTGGAAAGTGAAATTTCCTTCACCCTTTTATTGCCTTTTTCCTTGTCATTGCCTGCTTGACTGACATGCTTTCACCCACTGAAGACACAGAGGCTCAGGTGAATGACTTTTGAAGTGGGGTAGTACCAGAGAGTGGCATGAAAACTGGGAATTTTTATGTAGTTTAGTACCAAGATTTAAAATTTAAAAAAATACATGTTTGCTACCACTTGTGTTATTTTTTGTGTCTTTGTTATTTCTATGCTCTGAAGAACCAAAATAAAGGTTGGGACAATATTCTTCTCCCATACACACCCTTCCTACCCTGGAATAAAGTTGGGACCGGACTGAACTGGACTATCAGTTGTAATCCTATTAGGATTTTGTGGGGTATTGTGATCACAATGGCCTTGAAGTTATAATAAAGTTTTGTTTACATTTAGTGTGTTGTATTTTTAGGAGAGATGAGAGACAGAGGGTTTTGCGTAACTGCAGTTCCTGTGGGTGGGTTGTAATTGGTTGTACTTCCAACACTCTGTATCGGAATTAAGTTTGTTTCCAAATTGTGGGTAACGGGAAGTTTAGTGGTTTGGTTGCCTCTGCCTCACAGAGGGTAAGGTAACACAAACTTTATACTAACTAAACTCATACATGCTATGTTCTTTAGTTCTGTTAGTCTGCAAAAGAAACATATCTGTAACTGTTATTGGTGTCGAAAAGAGGAATGTGATGTGGTCTGTGGTCCTTGTCCTGGCTAGTGGTGGGTCATAAGAGGTATGGCTCCCTGTGGCAATGTTGCCCCGCCCCTATGTGTATTTCGGTGTTGTATGTTGCATGTTGTGTGTTAATGTTGGTGTATAGTCATTGGTACATGGGATATAATATGGGTTATGCGCACAAGTGTTTAAAATGTATATTTGTATTTAGGCACGAGGATTGCACAGCACTTCACTTGCAGGTAAAATGTAATAATATGTGAGCACGGAGAATTGCACTTTTATTAATTCACGTGCAGTTGTACTGAGACTCAAATTGAATGATTGATTAGCAATCGAGTCTCGGTACAGCTGCATAAAAGAAGCATGTTTTCACTCACTTGGGGTTGTGTGTTCAGTGAGTGGAGAACGGGGGTGGAGAAGGAGAGTAAACAAAGTAAAATAACATAAATAGAACTGTCTTGACTCACCTTGTTTGTTTGTCTGTTAGTTGTTTCATCTATTTGTTTTGGCTACCAGTGCCGTGTCCTGTGTTTTGTTTGTCTTGCAACCTTTTATTTTCTGTTTGTTCAGTTATTAACTGCTGAACGCAACCAAGCACTCAGCTTCACCAAACTGCACGTCTCTCTGTCTATCCTGTGTTGGTTCCCGGTTCTGGTCTGACCTCACCCACTACAGCCGTTATTCAACCTGTAAGAATAAGTGTGGTTAAGCAGTGGTAAGATTAAAATACAAAGGAAATAATTGGAACCGTTTTTATATTTTGTACAGTTAAAGTCCATATTGGCATAGTCGGTCTACAACTAAAAGGCTGTCGCATAAAACTTGATCAGGAATGCACACTATTTGTAATGGTTGAGGGTCTGTGTGCAAGTTTGTGACATATGTAAAAAGGTATAATTTATGGATTTATTTTGTTTGCTAGAAGCACTGTACAAACAATCATCAAAGTCTGCATGTTCCACCCTAACTATTTTTTTACTCAACATATTGAGATAAACAGCCCTTCATTATTGTATTTGTCCTTATTAAAACCTTAGAAACAAAATAAACAATTAGCTACATTCTAGCAAATTGATTTAATTTTATCTAACTGAGCTGAAGGTTGCACAGATGTTCAGGAGCTGTAGACAACCTGGGAAAGCAGCTAATAATAACACCGTGTAACAAATTATTATTTTTTTTTGTTCCTGGGTAGTAAGTGTTACAGTATAATCGTAAATCTCGAAAAACTACTCACTTCTAAATCTTTTGTAGTCATTTTTGTATTACTTTAGTATATATACATGTTAATTTTGATTCATATGTTGTTTTTTTCTGACTTTATTTGAACTAAAAGAGACACATTTGCCTGTTTTCCCATTGGAAACAGTGATATTTTGAAATATCACTGTCCTGGTCACAAAAGCAAAGTTTGTGGGAAATAATAGCCATTTTTCTACACTTTTGAGGCATAAGCAATTAGGAAATAACACTTACTACCTAGGAACAAAAATTGTGTTACATAGTGTAATGATTAGAAAACGATTCAGTTGGTGCTGGAACATCTTGGCACCAACTGAATCAAATTTAATGTCAATCCGCGTGTGTACCGGCTTTTAAAAAATTGCATTCCTGCTTACAGCTAAACTGACAACATGACAAACTATTTAAATTCGGAGTCTATTTATGTACATTTTGATTTATTTGGGCACATATAAATACCAGAGTGGGTAAATTTACCATACTCACCTATAACACCTGATCCAGCTACAGCTGTTGAAAACCTGAGTACTACAAGCAGTAATAAAGAAAGGCATATAAATGTATCAAAGAATGAGCTTGAAAACCAAGAGCTGCAAATAAATGAACTAACAGGACAACAAACAAAACAGTTTTTAAGAATTGGTTAGCTGAAAAGAATTTTTATACTGAATTTGAAACTGCTAGTGTGACTGTCCTGAATGACTGACAGATTTATGCATCTGTAAGGAATGCAAAAAAAACAAAAAAAAAACGAATACAATATGCAAAGTTATCAGAACTGGCATAAATAGGCATTGTACTAATCCTCCTAACAGTAGAAACATAAATATCTTGCACAATACTGATTTTACTTACTTTAAAAACAATGTTTTTATTGGAACGATTTAAAAAAATGCACAGGGAAGGGAAAGACAAATCTGAAAAGATAGAGAAACTTAAATCGTCTGGCATCTTGAACATCAATGAACCAAGGGGTCTTCTGTGTAAAATGTGGTTCAATATACAGTTACACTTTACCCATCGTGGCAGAGAAGGTCTGCGAGAGCTGCTTGCAAACACCTTCAAAATCAATACTGGTGAAAATGGCTTAAGATATACTACCATGACCTATAACAAACCCACAAAAAATCCTGATGTAACCGAAAGAAAGAAATCTCTGCTTACAGGCTGTATGTTTAAAAAGCCAGGTGACCCAATGTGCCCAATGCAATCTCTCATTAAATACCACTCTAAAATGCCATAGCCAAAGTCTCCTGAAAATGCTGCCACACAACCTACTTGGTATACCTGCAAACCACTGGGAAAAAACACGCTTGGCAATTTAATGGCTACCATCAGTGAAAAAGCCAATCTCACCAAAAGGTACACAAATCACTGTGAGAGCAACAGCTGTTCAACTTCTATCTGACGCTGGTCTGGAGACAAGAGAAATCATGTCTGTAACAGGACACCGTAATGAAAGCTCAATTCGCAGCTATTGGACAGCAAATGTTCAGCAAAAACACAATTGGTCAACAATACTATCCGTGGTGGAATCCTCCAAACAAGACTCAAAACCAACCAATCAAGCAGTGAATCATGTTCCTGTCGCTACCACACCAGCCAATCCACTCCCTGTCAGCTCAAATGACACTTCAATAACAAGCAGTTCAGATTCCATCATACACAGACTGTTCAGTAATTGCGCCATTCATTTCTCATACAATGTCTTGATTAAAAACCCTACCAAGTTAATAAAAATTACAATGTGACATGTTCACCGGTCCTGGATGCGTGCAGTTGTGCTTGTGGTGGGTGATAAACAAGGTTATTTCGTGACTATTGGTGCAGTGTTGATTTGGCTTGTGCTGGCCCAAGGCGACAGCTCCAGATATGTGTTAGCTGTCTGGTGGTTTAATAAACACAGACAGTTACTAATAGACAATACAAACAAACACAAAACTCACAAATATTCTCTTCAGTTCTCAGTCCTTCCAGTTTAAAGCACAAACCCAAGCGAAGGAAAAGATTAATGATTCTCCGGGCCCCTTTATGCTATCACGCATGGTCCCTTGGTAAATGATTGCTGCTGCTATTATTGCTTGCAGCTGCTACCTTGTTTATCTTCCAGGTCAATACATTCCTGCAGTGGAGTCTCACCTTCATCCAGGCTGACCGACTTCCCGACCCTGGAAATGAACTGTCAGGCCAGCCCGTCTCCGGACTTTCCCTTTCACTATTTTGTGCCCTCACAGGTCGGGAGGGAGATTTCCAACCAGAACTCATTATATTTCCGTCACAGTATGTCATCCTTGTTTTTTTACTTAAAAAAATATTCGAGAATGTTAATGAAAACAATCGAAAAAATTGTTTTCTAATAGTGACACTGCTCGCTTGGTGATGGCTCTACCATGTGATAACTGACCTTGACTTTCGTTAGCGACATTGCCTTGGGCTCGGGACGCAAAACTCCCGTCGTGGTGAACTATCACACGTAGAGCCATCATTGACGTGCACTATCTCTTAATAATAAGGCTGCATCCACACTGGACAGAGCGGTGCAAGCAAAAGTCGTTCATCAGCAATGTCAAAACCAGGTTTCTAGTATCAAAACTTGAATATGTATTTCTTCAAAGAATTTTGGCAACTGCAAAGTTCAGTGCATAGCAGTCCGGCTTTGGTGCACTTGGAGCTTCGACAACCTCATTCAGACTTGCAACCACATTTGATCAGCTCATTGCAAGCTTTAGCCGCTTCAGGAAGAGTCCTCCATTGTCCACCCCCATCCTTCTGGCATGGAAACCTTGGCCTGAGGTTCTATACTTGTAGTCCAATGCCTCCCTGATTGGCCACTCTCTTAATACGCAGAGATGCCAACTGCTAAGGTTTTGCTGTAGCAGCTAGGGCTTTGAGGCTCTGCTACAGTGATACAGGCCAAGTTAAAAAAAATTATGTTTTTTTTTTTTAATTAGACCCCTGTAAGTGTGGACGGGTGTGTAGCTGTGGGTACTATTGTGGGCAGTTAATATATTCTTAAGAGCAATACATCAAAGGACCTCCAAAACTATTCTAACCTATTGTAATGTACAAACCCATTTTTAATATTGCTCTCTGAAAACGATAGCAGATTTACAAGTTACAACAGGCCAAAAATAGACCATATTCCAGACTGTTCAAAGTTCATGAATCGTGTCTGTTCAACATGAGCAAATTATTTAATACTGGGAATCTCTTCTTAGAAAGATGGTATTTATTAAGCATGCAATGAAATAAGTTTGAAAATCACACAAAACAGTTACACAATTAAATGTCACATTAAAAGCATTACAATAAGAACTAAGGTTTAAGACAACAATTCACCAAAGAAATACTAGTACATACTGACACAAGGGGTCACAATACCTGAATAGATATTTTAAGAGTATTGTTACCTAGCCTGAAAAGTAGTCACTTTCAGCGTTCCGTTGCCTTGCGTTTCTCCGAGTGTCAGGGCTCCCAATCTTGATGGATAAATATTTAGAGCTGAGGGCTCCAGGTGCAGTCTTTAATTTCTTAGTCTTCTTAAGTCTGAGGCAGCTTCAAAGGTTTGGGGCGGCTAGCGGGGCCGAGGGAACATCAAAGGTTCGGGTGAGCTAGCGGGTCCGAGGGAACATCAAAGGTTTGGGGCGGCCAGCAGGTCCAGGGAGCCAGCGGGTCGGAGGGAGCCAGAGGGTCGGAGGGAGCCAGTGGGTCGGAGGGAGCTAGCGGGTCCGGAGGGAGCTAGGAGCTGGGGCTAAAGCAGGGGTTTTATACTTTTCAAACAAAGAGATTGTTTGAATTTCCCGCTGCATGCTCCGATTGGCTATTTTGTTGCACATGGGCTTGCAATCTTGATTGATTGCTCACCCCCCTTCCTCTGTCTGATTATCATAATCTGGAAAGGGGAAACTTTAAAACATTCATAACTTTTGCTAAATAATCCAGATTTTATTCTGAATTTCTGTTATTTTTACCACAAGAAATTACATTTCTTTAGACACCAAACATATCTGGTTGCGATTTTGGTTATAGTTTGGCATTGGTTATGGTTTGTCATTGCAAACATCTTAATTCTCTTAGGAATTTATTACTTGGGTTATTCTATACTTTTTAGGCAATTTAAGAATAAAAACACTTGCATCTTGTACTCAGTAGTATTAAATCATTATGTGAAATTTGTCTTAAATCTTTTAAGACATTTTCCTCTCTTTTTCAGACTCCTATGTTAAATCACCTCTCTCTCCCTAGATGGGTTAATTGAATCACGGAGACGGGTATGATTAGCCATTTGTCTCCTGAGTGCCTGGTGCATTCAAGATGTGAGGTTGATAGTTATCTCTAGGCAAAGCTAGACAAAGTAGATTAAGGTTCATTCAATGTAGATACCTGAGAATATATCGTCATAAAAAAATAACATAGGAAAGTTCATGACATTTGCAATATATTTGTGATGGCAATGCCTATAGAACCTAGAGATGCTTCTGTTTTGTTTTTGTGCTTCTATGTTAATGATGGTGTGAGTTTCCGTGTTCCCATTTCTGTATTTTGGGGTGTGTTCGCATTTGATTCACGCGCTGTGATTGGTTTGTGGTTTAAAAATAAAGAAACATACAGTACCCGAGACATATTACAATGGGACATGCACCGTGGTCATGTAAAATAATAGTGGCGGTAACTTTTGTATTCAATATTTTAATAAAGAAAATTACAACACAAAAATGACATTGGCTGAATGTACAAAGGTTCAAAGAAGATTACACCAATAAGTATACATTCATAAAAAAAAAGATATCAGAACATCATGCTTACTGTGAGTACTGCAGGTGCAATTTAAGTGTCAAGCATGGGGGAATAAATGATCTTGATGAACATGTCAGAACCTCGAAACACGGGGAGCGCAGGAAAATAGATCATTGGACTTTTTTTTTAAACAGATGGCGAAAATGACATGATTAAAGCGGAGACTCTTTACAAACTTCATTTTAGAGCACAATTTACCAATTGCCATTGCAGATCACATAGGCCCACTTGTAAAAGTGGCTTTTCCTGATAGTAAAATTGCTTCCAAGTATGGCTGTGCGAGGAGCAAAACGATAGCAATCGTCAAAACTTTAGCATCTGTTTCAGCTACTGAACAGGCCTCGGTTTTGAAAAGTAATTTTTTTGCCATTGCAAACGACGGCATCGAGACTCTGTTGTAATACGTTACTTCAGTGAAGAAATTGGTAAAGTGGTAGCGCAGCTGCTTGCTTTACCATCATGCAAGGGTATATCGGCAACTGGAGAAAATATTCTTTAAGACTGTGGATACAGTATTGAAGTCATTAGAAATACTGTGGAAAAATTGCGTTGCGTTTGGAGCAGATAATGCAGCTGTAATGCTGGGTGTACATAAAGGTGTAGCTGCCTTTGTCCAGTCGGCTGCAAAGAGATTACCAGTAAGAATCAACAAACTCCTGATAGACATATTACTCTCTAGACGAAAGTGGCAAGCGGCACAAGCAGTTGAAACAGTGCCAGGACTTGTGTGGCACTAAAGCAAGGAAGGTTCTGAAACATGTGAACACCAGGTTTGCGCTTAAGAATAACTTTATAATATATATATATATAAGATATATATATATATATATATATATATATATAGAGAGAGAGAGAGAGAGAGAGAGAGAGAGAGAGAGAGAGAGAGAGAGAGAGAGAGGCACTCATAAGATGAGAATTCTGTCAGAGTATTACGGGGAAGCCAGTTCTTATATTGCCAGCAAATTGCCAGCGCATGAGAAGATCTTAAAACATGTAGATGTGGCTGACATCAGTTAGAGGGCAAATGTCAAATTTGAATCTGTGATCTCATTTGTCAGAAGATTTGATTTGGTCTCAGTTGATAGGCTGGATCATTTGGAAAATGAGTTTGTTGCGTACCAAGTAGAGAACATTCCCGAAGATATTCTTCGACAGGGCAGATGATTCCTGGTACAAGATAGGAAGGATCTTGAATCCTGCAACAGGCTAACCAAAGTTTGCATTGTTGGCCATGGTGATGCTAACCATATTGATAGTACCTTATAGTAATGCAGACACAGAGCGAATATTCAGCATTGTGCGTAAAGTTCACACAGAGTTCCACCCAAATTTATCCAGGAAAACGTTAGAAGCTATTTGTGTATAGAAGCTGAAGCTCTTGTCTGTGGAAAAGAAATGCTATGAAGCCGTGTACAATAAGTTTGTACTGATAAGTCTGTTCCACTTACACTAAGTTACATACATAACATTGACCTGATATCACTGACTGAATTGTGTTCTTTAGTTTACATTTTTGTATCCTTAGCATCATAATCTGTATTGGTAAAAAGCTTTTTTTTTTTTGGCTAAAATTGAATGCCTTTTCTGCTTAGTTTCTAGATTGAGAATTGCTAAGACGAGCTTATATGTCTATATTTTAGTTCAACTTTAAGTTTATAGTATTAGGTACAGTTTTGTCTTAGGTATTTGTCAACACACATATCCATGTTATATGTGTGTGTGTGTGTGTGTGTGTGTGTGTGTGTGTGTGTGTGTGTGTGTGTGTGTGTGTGTGTGTGTGTGCAGTACTAAGAAATGTATTTATGGGTTCAGAGATGCTAATTGAATATACTTGCTTGTACATAAACAGTAAATACTCTGTACTGTGAAAAAGTGTATGCGAATCTCCTTATCTCATGTTTTTAATTTGAAAAGCTGTAATTTGAGCCATGGTCAAGAAAACAGTTAAATAATTAGCTCTGAATTACATTTCTGCCTAAGCATTATAATTGTTGAATATTGATTGATTTTCCTTAAAAGTGCATGAAGGGGGCATGGTTAGGCTATGCTAGGGTTTGCAAGGGTTTTCTTGATGTTTCTCTCACTAGGTGTAGGATTTCCAGTTTCAAATGTTGGTATTTCTGTAATATGTTGCAGCATGGCATCCTAAAGAAGTGTGATTTTTATAAACAGAAACAAAATATTAAGATTATGCTTGTCAAAATTATACAGAACACTGGAATATTCCATTTCAAAAATTTACCTTTGTAGGAGAAATGTTTTCCAGGCTTTTGCTCTTCTTGCAGAATAGCTTCCTGCGTGCTCCATTGACTGTGGCTAAGTTGCTGGTTTTATTGTACATGACTACTGTGCACCACTGGAAATCAGGAGGGGTTCTCTGTCATGTGGAAGAATGCATCAGTTGCCTTCAGATAGGGTGAACTCTTTTTCCCCTTATTAAAGAAGAAATAAGTTGTATCACATCTGCTGAAGGCATGGTAAAGGGGTAGAGCATGAGACTTCTCCTTTACTAGGTTGTAGCAGATGGTGGTGATATGGTGATGGTAAAAACATTTAAGAAGTTGGGCACCAACCGTGAAGAGTCATTTCCGCAGATTAGAGGGACAAGTCGTCGGTCTTGAATTGTTCACACATGGAGAGGGCCAACTGGTTTTCTAGCTGGAGAACATGACTGTTTGTGATGCTCAAACCTAGACTGGCTAGTTGTTCAAGTAGTGTTTTGCATCTGATCATTGCGTGAATGTTCATACCAGCATAGATTGGAAGAGGGGGCTCTCTCTCCACAGAGTGTTGACTGTGAGTAGCCTCTGTTTTGGACCTCTTCTTAGAGTTGTGAAGCAACATTTGCGAGATGCTGAGACAAGCTTGAGAATCATCCACATCTCCGTCAAAGGTTGGCCCATAGAGAAGAATTGGTGGAGTTTACATGCAGTGTTATTGACTCAAGTAGTGATGAGCGTGTGCATTTGGGTCAAAAACTAGGGAGAATCGGGTGTTGTATTCCTAACTAAAGTTACACAGGTCTGTGTAAACACACTTGTTCCATGAACTGCATGTGTAAAGATCTCCAAATACCCTTGCTGTACAAACTATGGTTATAGACCACAAGCAATTGAGCTGTTAATGTGTGTGACTGCATTCTGATACTTTTGATCCCAGCTCTATCTGAAGTGTGCTCGGCACCCCCAGCTTCACAGGAGCGAGGAGATCGGTCATTAATCAGTAGTATACGAGACCTGGATGTGATGGGGCAACTTGATCAACCCAAATGGCGCAATCAGCAGGTGTACCAACAGGTTGTTGATGCCCTCGCTGCACGGGGAATACAACGGACAGTCATATAAGCCAGACAGAAATTCAAAAAGCTTCAACAGTCCCATCTTGAAGAACGAGCAAGGAGATGCCAGTCAGGAGAAGGGTCCCGGTTTCATTTCTAGGAGGAAATGGACTGCTTACTTGGGCAGCGACCAGTGGCAGTGGCACCTGGCAACCTGATCAACACCAGCATCTGAAGCACCATCCTGCTGTTCTGACGAAGGTAAACCCATATTCTTTGCATTACTGATACTTAAAAGTAATTGGTCATTTGTGCGTTATTGCGGTAACAATACTCCACCAATGCTATCCCTGTATGTCGCAGCCTTAACCTCCAATACAACACCACCAGCTGAGCATGGCGAACCCCCTGATTCAGATGCAACATATGGGGAGCGGAGAGAAAAAAAAAATGAGGCAAGAGGAGCAGTGGGTGAGACTCCACACCCACAACCACCTGTGGCAGCTGCTTCCTGCTCCTGGCTGTCATCACATGACACCATTGTAATGTATCAAGTGTGTGGGAGGTACTGCTGTTCAAATCTTAGGAACCATGTGTTTTTGCTATATAGTTACTGTGCATGAAACCTTGTATCTCAGACTTGTTGCGTCTGGTTCAGTTGGTGTTGGAGAGAAACATTTGCACAATCTATTTTACATTTGCATCTATTTGATGCATTTTTCTAAGAATATTATTTTTGTGATCCCTCTATTTATCTATTATTTTATACGTTTTTATTTGATCTTCATTTTTCTAACCTTTACACTTCAAACTTTTCTAACTTTAAACTTTACATTATTACAAAAAATATATTGTACTGTCAATTGTGAGAAGGACTGGTTTTAAAAATGTCTTTAAAAAAAAAAATTATCTTCTCTGACAAGACATACATATATAATATATATATATATATCTATATATTATATATATATAATATATATATTGATATAGATATATATATACGACATAATAGTTACAAGATGTTTACTGTGGTTACACATGTATAGTCTAGTTTCAGATCAGATTATTTTACCTATTCTGCATTTTGATTTTTTTCCACTTTTTTATTTCTTTTTATTTTGATTATTGAGTGAAAAACCCAGCAGTAGTGGGGAAGAGGAGCCAATGGACATTGAGCCTGCGCCCCTACCAGAACAGGGTACAGTAGGTTCTGGACCAAGGTGTATTTCAGCCACTCTACGATCGGACCGCCCTAACAACATCCAGTCTCTGGCACACCAGGTACCAAGGGGAACACAAATGAATTGACCCTAATTGATTTCTTAAAGTTGTTCACCACCGATGACCTTTTTTTGAGTATGTGGTTATTCAGACCAATTTGTATGCCCAGCAATACATGGCACAATATGAGGACAACCTGGGGCAATATTCTAGGGTCCACAAATGGGTCCCCACTAATCTAATTGAAATTAAAAGTTTCTGGGGTTTATCCCTTCTGATGGGACTGGTGAATAAACCTGGAATTGATTTATATTGGTCCACTGACCCTGTTCACGCTTTCCCAATTTTCCCTGCCACTATGAGCCGGGACAGGTTCCAGTTAATTTTTTAATTTTTACACTATAATGACAATTCTAATGCTCTTCCGAGGGAACATCTTGAGTGTGTTCTGAACTACAATAGACACTTGGGAGGTGTAGATAAGTCAGACCAAATGTTGGAGCCGTACAATGCTGCAAGGAAGACCATGGCATGGTATAAAAAACTTGGTAAAAACTTGATTTCGGTATACAACAGCCATGTTGTGTACTGCACGGCTCCAGAAAACAAGCTTACATTTCTAGCCTTTCAAACTTCTGTCATCTCCAGCTTCATATTTGCCAGCCAAGAAATGCCAGAAACCAATAAGGTCCAGACACAGGTTATGGAGGATACAACAGGCAGTGGTAATTTTGGGTACAAACTCATAGTCCACTTCAGCACGTTTGAGCAGTATCCCCCATCTCCCTTTCAAGTGCCCAAACGTTGGTTCCACTATGAACCGTGCCTGCCCAAGCATGGTGTTGAAGGCTTCCTCTGCAGGTTTCAGCCATCCAGAGGGGTAATGTTTCATAAACCACAGGAGAAGAGGGTACACAGCATCAGCGACAATATGTAAAGGGACAGTCTGATTCCCTATGTGCTTTATTGCCTAAAAGAAAGAGGAATACATATTAGTATAAGGATGTGAAAGTGGTGCAAACTGCATTTAATTGTATTGTTAGTCAAATAGTTATTTGGAAACTTCAGCGTTACACACAAATGCTGATAAATTGGGAATATGTAAAAAAAAAGCTAAATATCTTAATACTGTCTTTCAATGTGCATATTACAGAATAATTTCCCTTAATGAATAGCCTACATATGTAACTTGAAAATACTAACCTGTGGAAGTGCGTCCTGATTCCTGTATAGTCCCAATGAACGGAAAGCCACATCATCATGCATGGACCTTGGCATATTACAAGATATGTCTCTGAATCTTTGAAATAAAGTGATATGAGATGTTTCAAATTATTAAAGTAGATGCATTGTCACACTTTATGTAACCATGATGTTATAAGGTTTTCTACTTTATATTAAAAGGCAATAATAATATATTTCTTACGGATATACTGTCCAAACTCACACACACAATTTAGACTATAATGCACAAATAAAGTAATTATGATAGTTATTTGCCATTGTCTTCAACTACAGCTTGGAGAATGTAAGAAGCCCAATACTTCCTGTTGAGGTAATCCTTCAGACAGTGCTGTGGTGCCTTGATGGAAATGTGGGTAGCATCAATAATACCCATTATTTGTGGCAAGCCATGCTTTTCGCTGATGTGCTGATATGCAATACGTTATACCTCGGATTCATTTGGCAGGGCAATGTATGTTTTGCGGTGCCTCTGAACAATTGATTTGGCAAACCTGTACAGATAACAATGCACTGCGCTCTTATGCAACCCCAAACACATTGCCAGCTTCCCTGTATTCAGCAGAGGATTCCAGCCTATTCAATGCAATTGTCACTCTTTTCTCTGGTGGCACAGGAGTCCGTATGCAAATCCTTGCTGGCTGCATATCCTCCTTTACTAGATCTACTAAGATCTGGAATGTTTCCCTGGTGACACGAAAAGACTCCAGCCACTATTGATCGGTGAAAGAGGGATGCAAAACAAAGTATATGCTTCATATATGCTTTTATATACCTCCGAGTTAATTATGTAATTGTATATTTCAAATAATGAAATGGGAGATAATTAGTTGAAATTTTATTCACGGCTAATAACATGCTATCTCCATTTTAACAAGAGATCACATGACAACCATGGATTCCATGATTCAAGTTTCTTGAATATTGTTCTCTTCCTGGAATTTTCCTGTGAGAACAGCACAAGTACTGTACGCATGGCTAATTTGCATATGAATTCGAGCCTTTCCCCTTCATTTGCATCACGTCGGGTTAACATCTGCTCTACCCAAGTGCAATAAACTAAGACCACTAAGGGATAGGGTGATTTCATCTTTGGCTCAAGCAAATTGTCTTGAGTAAGGTTAGCACACACATGTAAACTCCACTGTTGATGTTAGCAGTTTGGTACTAGGTAACATGTTTTGCTGACAGCTGGGGGGGAAGCTTCCAGAAAATGTGACGTTTCTGTCTCAGAATAACTTTTCTCTGTAAATCTTTGCGAACAGGAGAGCTTCCGATTCATAGTTATGTACAAGGAAGGCATCTTCAATCATCTGCTGCATACCATCTGGAAAGACAAGAGTGGTATTCTTGCCATCTGACTGCTCCTGCAAGCCCATGTCAGAAAAGTGTTTGAGAAGTTTTGTTTTGAAGCAAGTTTTATTGACAGAAATGTCTTGCCCAAGCCCTTTCAGTCGACTTTGATATAACTTATGGAGATCTGTGACAGAAAGACAATGAATCTTGATGGTAAATCTCCCTCCCGATTTGTGAGGGCACTAAGTAATGGGAACAGAATACTCTAGACTACTTGATCTGACACTTTGTTCTGATGGTTAAAAGGAAGTCGTCATGTAGAAAAGAGATGGAGCTTCGGCACACTAACTCATTGACCCGGAGGGCAAATGATGTGGCAGCTGCAAATCATACAAAGCAGCTGCAATCGTTTACCATGGGGTCATGAGTGACGGTATAAATAGGGGTTGAAGCAATGTTATCTGTTCCTTCACTTTTGTTGATATTAAGTAACCCGGAAAGACCTGTATTATTGTTGGATAATTGTGAGTGTTTGTTTTGTTCTATCTATTTGCTACATGTTATCACTAGACAGCTAACGTCGCTGTCGCCAGATGCCAGCACAAACCCAGAACAGCACTGCAGCTGTATCACAAATAAAACTGTATTTGCACAACTAGCACTAATTCATGCACTGGACTTGTGTATGTGTTTTGTGTTTTTGTATAATAAAGACAGGATAATTATTTACGGGGCACACAGGGATTATAAATTAAGTAATACACACCTCTGTATTACTTACCTCCATTATTATTTATTGTTTGTTTTGCCGTCAGGCACTGGACTTAAAAAAAAAACAAAAAAAAAATCTTTTCACCTGGATTACAATTGTCTGTCTGTTCTTTAATCACCTGCACCTGCACCTGCACACTCCTAACCACTTTGCCACAGTTTCCAATAGCTTAAAGAAACAGATTCCCTCTTCTACCGAATGTTGAACATGGGACACCAACTCCTTGAAAGCTCTAGCTTTAGCTCTCTCTCCTACTGTATTAGGATGGTTTATTTAGATTTCCAGAAAGCTTTTAACAAAGTCCCGCACAAAAGATTAATTCTCAAACTGAACGCAGTTGGGATTCAAGGAAACACATGTACATGGATTAGGGAGTGGTTAACATGTAGAAAACAGAAAGTACTGATTAGAGGAAAAACCTCAGAATGGAGTGTGGTAACCAGCGGTGTACCACAGGGATCAGTATTAGGTCCTCTGCTATTCCTAATCTACATTAATGATTTAGATTCTGGTATAGTAAGCAAACTTGTTAAATTTGCAGACGACACAAAAGTAGGAGGAGTGGCAAACACTGTTGCAGCAGCAAAGGTCATTCAAAATGATCTAGACAAGATTCAGAACTGGGCAGACACATGGCAAATGACATTTAATAGAGAAAAGTGTAAGGTACTGCACGCAGGAAATAAAAATGTACATTATAAATATCATATGGGAGATATTGGAAGGAATCTATGAAAAAGACCTAGGAGTTTTTGTTGACTCAGAAATGTCTTCATCTAGACAATGTGGGGAAGCTATAAAAAAGGCTAACAAGATGCTCGGATACATTGTGAAAAGTGTCGAATTTAAATCAAGGGAAGTAATGTTAAAACTGTACAATGCACTAGTAAGACCTCATCTTGAATATTGTGTTCAGTTCTGGTCACCTCGCTATAAAAAAGATATTGCTGCTCTAGAAAGAGTGCAAAGAAGAGCGACCAGAATTATTCCGGGCTTAAAAGGCATGTCATATGCAGACAGGCTAAAAGAATTGAATCTGTTCAGTCTTGAACAAAGAAGACTATGTGGCGACCTAATTCAAGCATTCAAAATTCTAAAAGGTATTGACAGTGTCGACCCAAGGGACTTTTTCAGCCTGAAAAAAGAAACATGGACCAGGGGTCACAAATGGAGATTAGACAAAGGGGCATTCAGAACAGAAAATAGGAGGCACTTTTTTACACAGAGAATTGTGAGGGTCTGAAATCAACTCCCCAGTAATGTTGTTGAAGCTGACACCCTGGGATCCTTCAAGAAGCTGCTTGATGAGATTTTGGGATCAATAAGCTACTAACAACCAAACGAGCAAGATGGGCCGAATGGCCTCCTCTCGTTTGTAAACTTTCTTATGTTCTTATGTTCTTATTACTTTGTCGTAAATGGGCATGCTAATGATTTCTGTACTGTGTCAGACAAGCAAGATGGTACTTGCCTTCTAAAGCAATCAAATCCCCACCTGCTATTTCAGCAAGGATGTTTTCATCCTGCATGTCTCAGGGATTGATCAGCATGGAATGTTGAAAATTCACAAAGCTTACTAGGAGTGACACCCATCTTTAACACATGTTGTTGCTTTTCTCTCAGAACGACAGACATCTAATACATCTGACCCTTCATCATGTTTATGTTTCCTGTTCCTTTCCCATTCTAACTTCGACTTATTGAACTCTAATCCAAAGAGCGATGCCATGAGGCAATTTTATCCAGAAAGGTTTCCATAGTTCCTTCTGACCTTAAGTCCACATCCACTGGCAATGCATCCAGCTTTTTTAATTCTTCAACATTCTCGAATAAGTCATTGTAGATTGTGAGAGTATCATGACCTCACCGATTTCATGGACAACACAAACTCTCCGGAGAAGTTTTCTGGCAAATAATACAGGCTGTCCAGTCCATACAAACCATCTGAATCTTGGCAGCTACAAACACCTACACTATCTAGATATTATACAGAGGAAAACATAAAGCATGGGTTTAATATTATTAAAATGGTAGCTATCCTGATACACTGGACAAAAGCACAGAAAGTTTATGCAGAAGTATTTCTTCACGACTTCCAGTTGTATTTATCAAATAATATTGCTGCACGCTTGTCAGCCAAGAATATGCCCATGTCTTAACTACAAAACCAATGTTGCTATTGGTTTTCCAATCAATAAAAATATATTGGAAGCATTACAGAAGGTGTTGTACAACCAGAATTGCGTTTATGGGGATATTTTGTAGCGGTGTTCATATGGTGACATCATATTGACATCACAGCCCGTCCGGTGTCACGATTTTTTTTGGCGCTTATAATGTTTTTAATCCAAATAGATGTGGCGGCCTCCAAAAAAATGTTTATGCTTTTGTCCAGTGTGTAACGTTTTTGGCCATTTTCTTCTTTGAGCCACCTGACTAGTCAGTTTCATTCCAGTCGTGCGATGAAAAAAAAATAAAAACAGGTTCTATTTTAGCAATGCAACATTTTCTCAAAGCGTCGTCTCTCGCGTCACTTGCTGCTGATGTGGATACTCCCATTTGACTGCAGTGACTTGTATTTTGGGCTGCATTATTTAACTCAGCACCCTGATATTGATATATAACTCAGCACAAAGATATTACACCCTGATTCATATACAGCTTCTAAATGATCATCCCAGGAAATGAGGAGGATAAAGCATTCAATTTAAAATGAACACTACATTAAAAAATAAAGTAAAAAACAGACACCCCTGGAGTATTTGAAGGGATATTTTAATGGCAACAGTGCCTGGAACCTACTGGGATTGAGGGTACTGTACCAAGCATAAAGAGGATTATTGTAGCATTTTGTAGAAATACGCCATGCCATCTGGCAGAGTTTGATTCAGCACGGATATATCCTACAGCAAGACACTGATCCAAATCATGCCTCCATACTCTGCAGGAACTATCTGGAACTGAATGAAAGATGAACTAGCTTAATATGATCACAACAACTTTCTGGGACTCTAATAAAAAGAATATTTCTTAAGGTTGCTCTGACAAAATGACATAATGACGTTGCTAGTGTGAACACAATACAAACATAATAGGGGTCATAATATATTATCATACAATATTTGGTTTTGGCACTACCGGTCAAAAACCAATGAGAGATATATTATTGTGATGATAATATTTTTGCAGTCCTTTAAAAACACAAAATGATAACAAAAACTATATTACATAAGGTGACCAGTAATAATACATACTGCATGGAATGGCAACATTATTTCTCATATATTTTTAGACTTTTGGATGTCATATTTCTTGTTAATCACACCAGCTTATTCATTGTGAAGGTAAGGGTATTAGGTTTTATGATTAATACTGTATGAATAAAAAGGCTGTTGCCAGTTGCCATATTGAGAATCAATCAAGTAGCAACACTTAAGTAGTGTATTCCTTATAAACCTTGTATGAGGACACAACAGTAGTGTGTGAGTAATGAAGGTAACTCGTGCAGAGAAGAGTAGTTTACTCAATGTATTTTTATTAAAGTGTGAACAAAATTGGGGAAGAATGCTTTAAAGAGTAAGTAGCGGGGTTCAAACAAATATAGCATTACACATCCCCACATGTTGCTACAACTGTTTCAATAACGTGTCCGTCACTTTAATATTCATTGTTAACATCCTGACAACCTTTTACACTTACAACTTTAGAATCTATTTTAAAGCTCTTTTCAAAATGTCCGCTCTAGTGCACTGATAGCGTAAGGATTTTTGCCCACATTGTCAAACAGAAAATCTGGTTGTTTTTTTAATTGCTCTTCCTGCAGTGATTTAAAGGACAGATCTCAAACCCACGTTCCCTAGAGTATTGTTTGTTGTGCTGGTGTCTGGGTTCCCTCATACTGTTTTCTTAATTCCAGGTAAGTATACGTTTTTTTAATTATCTTGAGTGTACAGGAACCAACAGGATTTCCATTACATGAGAGTAAGTAAACCTTCCTTGGCTTACATCCAGTCATAATGTGTCTTAATGTTGCAGGTGATTAACACAAAGGACATGAGGCATCCTCCCCACCCAGTTGCCAAGTTGCCATATTCGAAACGTCCTTTTGTACGTCATAATCCATTCTGCGCTGTGCAGAAATAAAATGTATGCATTGAGCAATATGGGGGGAGTGGCGGACAATATGTGTGATCCTGGTATGCGCCAAGCACAAAACCAGGTTTGTGAAGTACAAAATAAGGACTGTAAAAGGACTGCATTAACTCCGCGCACACTACCATTCCAACACTGACTACAAACAGGCAACAATGGGAAACGTGGGTAGCATGCAGCGTGTCTGTCGACATGTGGATGTGAATGATGCAAGGCACGCCCAGCAACAGCAACCCCGACATGGGCGAAGATTTGCTGAAAGGGTGTACTGGCCTCGTTACACATATGAGGAGTTTGACTCATCTGTGCCACATGCTGCATGATGACCTGGCCAGAACAAACCTGCGCAGTCATGCCTTGTCTGAGCAATTGGTAATGTCTGTCTGTATGTGTATCCATGAATACTTAACACAAAAATACCAAATAAGCAACAAAAGTGCCTCCATTTGGGTAATGAACAAAAATAAAGTGTGAAACAACAAGTGCAAATTAAACCAAATTAATATAATAAATACAGAAACAAAACGTAATGTACACAATGCCAACTAATTACTTACTTATGACATTTGTATCCATAGCAACAGATCTGGTCAAGTGAGTTACTCTGTAGGTAAGGAAAATGGCCTTACAATTTAATACAGTTACAAACTATAAGACACCTTTAAACATACTAAAACTTAAACAACAATAATATATATAATGATTTTATTGCAACCATACATTAGGTTGAGACGTGTAATATACAGATATTGTATATATACAAAGCAAAGGCTGTTACTAAAATGATCAACATCATTCACATCCTTGCATACTTCTTAAAACATGTAGGCACTGACAGTAGATGCAGTTCAGGGCTGGAGGAAAAAAAAAATTAAAAAAGAGAAAGGAAAGTATAAAAATAGGAACAAAAGAAAGTAAGACAAATCAAAGTGCCATTACAAAGATCCAGACACAGCACTGCAGAGACTGTTTATGTCTGTGGAACCATTTGTAAATGTTTTTAAATGTCAGGGGGAACTGAAATGTTTAAAATTAATTTAACTTAAGGGATCAAAGATATGTTGTGATCTAAGACTGTAATTATCTAAAGCCTATTTGGGCTTAAGGTGTTCAACAGCAGTTATATTTCAAGTATTGTACTGTATAAATATCTACAGGTCTTCTTGAGTCATGTTGAAGAAGCTTTGCTACTAGGAACTACACAGAAAATTGCAAATTAAGGCTGTTGAAGCTGTAAAATTTCTTTTTACTATGCAAATTAATGTAAATAAGAACAATTGGTTATACCTACTATAATCTATTACAGATACAGGCAGTTGATGCATGGCAAGTTTTTAAATAGACACTTTGGCAATGAGCCTAGTTTTTTGGACCTCAGCAACATAAATGAGATAAGCATGCCAAAGATATAAGCCTTGGTCAAGCAAGAGGTGGCAACAGTTTACTCCAGTTTTACCACAAATGAAGCTGTAAGGGTCCTTGCAGCTCCATAGGTTGACATTGTTTGTGGTGGAAGTACGAAGTATGAAGTATGTAGCTTGGAGGATTGTTCACCAACCGTCGTGCTGTGATGTGCTGTAGAAACTGGATAGTTGGAGGGGACACAGTGCAAACCATATTCCCCTTAATCCACTCACTGTACACAGTGGACATGACTTGGCTTTAGAAGCAGCATCACACTTAATCAACAGTCCTGCTGACTGTGCCAGCCTGCCTGTTTCGAATTTCACTGCTGAAATGCTGTTGACTCATTATGGTGTGGACATTGTAGTTAGTGAAACCAGATTTTCTTATGTTGGAGTGGAATTTAAATTTAGGTACAACTCTTTCAGGAAGACCCACTAAAGAGTTATGAATAACATATGTAGGTTTTGCAATTGGTTAAACTACAGGACAATAACTTTTTATTGTACAACATCTATCCACCAGCCATGACCAATTAAGATTGGTGACAGGAAGCGACCTACAACACCCATGAGGGTTCTAATTGTATAACTCCAGTAGCAGACAAAATGATCTGCGTAGGCAATTTCAATAGACAAGTTCAATAGGCATTTTGGGAGGGTTAATTGTCATAATGGTATTCTTCTGTAGCTGCTCAGCAAATGCCTTCATTAAAAGATAGTCATTAATCATTTATCACCTTGCATAAGACATCTTGAAAGCATTCACAAGACCACAAGATACTCAGTCATTCCTTTTGTAGAGAGATATACACCCATGCCTGCCTAGTTGGTTTGAATATGGTTAAGATACGCAGATAATCTTAAGGATTTTTTTCTATGTATTATTGTGTGTGGTTTGATGGATGTATCACATCATTACATCTGATGTTTCAGGATAATGCAGCTTAGTCAATCAGTTAGATTTTATACCTGCACCAGTGTTCAGCAAATGGGTTTCCAATTGTCTATATACCTTATGGTTATCATAATAGGACTTTAACTAGCAAAAAGGCGTATTTGTTCTATATAGGACACTTATGAAAATGAGATTTTTTTTATTTCAGAAGTCTTCCCTGATGTGCAGTAATTTTAAAGGAATAAGCTTGTGAAGGAACCAATTTGTATAGGAAATTATCTCTTTAGGCTGCTGTGATCTATTAATTCTGTCAGGCCCTTTCTCAGTTGTTTTTGTGGAAAGCAGATTTTCTGGTTTCTTCAAAGAAAGGTTAGAATGTAAAAAATGGTATTGTATTTAACTGTATTTTTGCAAAGAATCTGTCAATAAACCCCATCAGATCATAAGAATATAACATACCATGATAGTTCATGTTTTATGTTACGCCCAAGATTACTCTGTCACAAGACCATGCTATCCACCTGTTAATGTAAGGTAAGGTGTGGCTACGGACCTCCCGAGTGATGCATCCAGTAAAGGCGCTCTGCGTAGAATGCAGGATGTGCCCTGTAGCCTGGAGATATCAGGTTTGAATCCAGGTAGGTTTGAATCTCATTGCCGACCGTGACCGGGGGTTCCTAGGGGGCAGCGCATAATTGGCCGAGCGCCGCCCTCGTAGGGAAGGCTTAGGTCGGCAAGGCAATCCAAGGTTCACCGTGCACCAGTGGCCCCTATGGCTGATAGGGCACCTGCGGGTCTGCAGTGGAGCCATTCAGATCTGTGTTGTCCTCCGGCACTATAGATCTGGTGGCTTCGCTGTGAATCTGCAGGGCGAAAAGTGACGGATTAGCAGGAACACGTTTCAGAGACATGTTTCAGCCAGGGGGTTGCAGTGGTGAACAAGAATAAAAATAATAATTGTGGAGCAAACTGGGGTAGAAACCAATGTTGATTGCTAAATAAAAAAAGAAGGTCTGGCTTTACACTTTCTTTGGTTGTATGCTGGTGTAGAAAAAGGCCAAAAGACAGATGATAACCCATAAAATAATAAATCCATATACTTCACTTTACAATAATAAGTGTTTACTATTAGCGAAATTGCTATACAATGTATACAAACTTTGTCTTTAAAGACTTGGTCATGAATGAAAATACCGTTTCCTGGATAACCTGGCAACAGAAAAGATAAATTAAAAACACTGGAAGAACATCTGGGGCTTGAGTTGCCGCTTTCATACAAAGCACTGTACAAGTTTATCTGTTTATTTGTTCATTTGTATAGAGATCCCAAAGTGTGTCATAGACACACAAAATAAACAATGAAACCATTGAATTAAGAGATATTCTGACTAGGTTTAAATGTACTTGACTTGATTGTAACTGGAAGCTAAACCTTTAAAGAATGTAGCTAACAGACACCAAAGCATTTTGTTTTTGAAGCTGGGTTAACTGAACTGGTCGATTTCTGCTGACAAAAGGTTTCAAATAAAGATATACCAGTCATTTGAAAACTGTTATTATTCTAAGGCAACTCAAAGATTTAGCTTTCAAGTATTAACCTATTGCAGAATTAAATTAAAATAATAGGACTTGCAGAATCAATCCTAATTTAGAGACTGTAATTTTTTACAGTGACATTTTATCTTTCTCTATGATATTTAGATCTGCTAACAAATGTTTTCTGTATTTTAAATAAGAGAAACTTGATTAAAAAATAAACTTGCTGGGAAAGAACCATACCCAGTAACCACACATATTCAACTGTGTCCAAGACCATCTTGGTCTGTTTTCTGTCCAAAACATGTAGCATACATTTTGATTCTGGCTAGTGTACTCATTGGCAGCCCTTTTTATTCTCCAAAGGAAAGGCTTATGTTTAGGAAAACAAGGAAAGGCACAGTCTTTTTGTATAAACTCCAAAATGCTGTGTGCATTCCTATCTAACTCAGTAATAGCCATGTTTACTGGTTTTTGCCTGGTTTGAAGAGTATTAGATGTGTGCTGAAGGATTTTGTATTATATTCCCTGGTCCTCAGAGTACACTGATATACTATGGACCAGGGTTACACAAATCTAGTGCTTAAGGTCTGGAGTATAGGTATTATTAAATAATGAACTGATTAAGACCTGGAAGGAGTTTACATTGGTTCAATTGGGGTATAGGTGTGACTTAAGGATCAAAATGATGTACCCCTGCCTGTTTCCCAACACAACAGAGACATGTGTCAAAAAGGCAATGCATTTGCTCTGGGAATTTTTGGAGAGTGAAATTGTCTCCACCCATTCAATGCCTTCTTGCCTGCAAGTAATCAACCAGCAACTTCCCCCTAACAATTGACCTAAGAAGTGCAAGTGCAACACATTTCTTGGAAGGCAAGAGAAGCGAACTGAGAACTTCCTTTCACCTAGTGTACTACCAGAAGTCATTAAAAAAAAAAAAAGTTTCCAAAACCATACGTTTCTTCTGGAACTGCAAATTTGAGAGCTACAAAGTAAATTGAAGTGCTTGTCAGGTAAAATTTATGAAAGTATTTTGTTAACTACACCCACTTTAAAAGTATTCACCCCCTTGGACTTTTCCACATTTTATTGTGTTACAACATGGACTCAAAATGGATTTAATTAGGAATTTCTGCCCCTGATCAACACAAAAAAAGTCCATAATGTCAACGTGAAAAATACAATCTATAAATTGTTCTAAATTAATTACAAATACAGAACAGAAAATAATTGATTGCATAAGTATTCACCCCCTTTGCTATGACACACCTAAATAAGCTCTGGTGCAACCAATTCTCTTTAGAAGTCACATAATTAGTTGAATGGAGTCCACGTGTGTGCAATTAAGGTGTTTCACATGATTTCAGGTTAAATACACCTGTCTCTGGTATGTCCCACAGTTGGTTAGTACATTTCCTAACAAAAACTACATCATGAAGACAAAGGAACATTCAAAGCAAATCCGGAATAAGGTTCTTCAAAACCCCAATCAGGGGTAGTATATAAGAACATTTCCCAGGCATTGAATATCCCCCATCCATTATTAGGAAATTGAGAAAATAAGGCACAACTGTGAAACTGTCTAGAACAGGCCGTCCTCAAAAACTGGCCACCAATAGGCCTATGGCAACTCTAAAGGAGTTACAGTCTTGCACGGCTGAGCTGGGAGACACTGTGCATACGGCAACAATAGCCCGGGTGCTTCACAAAACTGGCCTTTATGGGAGAGTGGCAAAAAGAAAGCCATTGTTGATAGAAACTCACATCAGATGTCGGCTAGAATTTGCCAGAAGGCATGTGGGAGACTCTGAGACCAAGTGGAAGAAGATTCTATGGTCTGATGAGACTAAAATAGAGCTTTTTGGCCTCAATGCTAAGCGTTATGTTTGGCACAAGCCTAACACCGCACATCATCCTGAGAACACCATCCCTACTGTGAAGCATGGTGGTGGCAGTCATGCTATGGGGATGCTTCTCTGTGTCAGGGCCTGGAAAGCTCGTGAAGATAGATGGCAAAATGGATGCAGCAAAGTACATAGAAATCATGGAGGAAAACCTGTTGAAGTCTGTAAGAGACCTGGGACTTGGGAGAAGATTCATCTTCCAGCAGGACAATGACCACAAACATACAGCCAAAGCCACACTGGAGTGGCTTAAAAACAAAAAGGTCAATGTCCTGGAGTGGCCCAGTTAAAGCCCAGACCTCAATCCAATTGAGAATATGTGGAAAGAGTTGAAAATTGCTGTTCACCAAAGGTCCCCATCCAACATGACGGCGCTTGAGCAATTTTGCAGAGAAGAATGGACAAAAATTGCAGTGTCCAGATGTGCAAAGCTGGTAGAGACTTATCCAAATAGACTCATAGCTGTAATTGCTGCCAAAGGTGCCTCTACCAAATATTGACTCAAGGGGGTGAATACTTATGCAATCAATTATTTTCCGTTTTATATTTGTAATCAATTTAGAACAATTTGTAGATTTTATTTTTCACTTTCACTTTGACTTAGGCAAAAACTCCTAATTAAATCCATTTTGATTCCATGTTGTAACACAATAAAATGAGGAAAAGTCCAAGGGGGGTGAATACTTTTGAGAGTCACCGTACCCATTTTATACAGCAAGCATCAACAGGCAATATCTGTATATCATACATACAGCAGACATGTACGAATAATGCCAATTACATTGAACCTGAAGTGTGTTATTTTCTAAATGGGTATTATTACTCCTCCTCTCTCTCTCTCTCTCTCTCCCGTTCCCAACTCACCAAACACCCAACTGCGAGTGAGTAAAATGTGCATCTATATATACTGTTGTGCTGGGATTCAATTACTAATTAATTATTCACTTGAATCCCAGCACTTGAATTAATTATGTGCAACCTTGTGCTCACGTATTAACTACTTTAAATGTACGTAAAGTGATGTACAATCCCATGCCTAAATACAAATATACATTTTAAACACTTGTGTTACACAGACCCGTTTATATCCCATGTACCGATGACTATACACCAACATTTAACACACAACACGCAACATATAAAAAGAACCCCGGCGATGCGGAGCAGCTGGCAACCCCAGGCGATGTGGAGAGGCTGGCAACCCCAGGCGAAGCAGTCTGAGCAACCCCAGGCGATGCTGAGCGGCGGGCAACCCCAGGCGATGCTGAGCAGCGGGCAACCCCAGGCGATGCTGAGCGGCGGGCAACCCCAGGCGATGCTGAGCTGCGGGCAACCCCAGGCGATGCGGAGCGACTGGCAACCCCAGGCAATGCGGAGGCATCCTTGAGCGAAGCATGGCAGGCATCCTTGGGCGAAGCGAGGCAGGCATCCTTGGGCGAAGTGTGGCAGGTATCCTTGGGCGAAGCAAGGCAGGCATCCTTGGACGAAGCGTGGCAGGCATCCTTGGGCGAACCGAGGCAGGCATCCTTGGGCGAAGCGAGGCAGGGGGTCAGGACAAGCTTGGATGCGGGTGTTGGCCCTCGTCTCGGCCACTGCGGCTGGGCGGTTCTTCCCAGTGCTTCCCTCAGCAGCCTATACAGGGGCTGCTGAGGACCGCTAGCATCTAGTCCTGGTCCTTCTGGTGCAGGGAGAGGCAGCTCCTGCTCCTCTCCCCCTGATGTAGATGGAGGCAGAGGCAGCTCCAGCTCCTCTCCTTGTGATGGTGGGGGATGTGATACCTGCAGGCATTCACCCTCTGCTGGTGGGGGAAGTGATACCAGCATACATTAACCCTCTGCTGGTGGGGGAAGTGATACCAGCAGGCATTCACCCTCTGCTGGTGGGGGAAGTGATACCAGCAGGCATTCACCCTCTGCTGGTGGACAGGGACCCAGCAGGCATTCACCCTCTGCTGGTGGCGGAGGCAGAGACATCTCCTGCTGCTCTGCTCCTGCCGATGGAGGTGGCGGAGGCAGAGACAGCTCCTGCTGGTCTGCTCCTGCCGATGGAGGTGGCGGAGGCTTGCAGTCTCCTGCCAGTCTCCCTCCTGCTCTGGAGACAGCGGTGGATCCTCTCCCTCTGGCGCTGGAGACGGCAGCAAAGGCTCCTCTCCCTCTGTCGCTGGAGATGGCTCCTCTCCCACTGGCTCTGGAGGCAAAACCAGCAGGAATTCTTTCTCTGCTGGTAGAGATGAGAGCGGTGGACGTTCTGCCTTCCTCTTCCCCTTTCCCCTTCTCTGCCTCCTCCTCACCTTCCTCTCCTGGGCCAGTTCTTCCTCTCCCTCTTGGTAGGGGCAACGTACCACTGGGTGCCCGAACTCCCCACAGGCAAGGCACCAGCCCTGGTCCTCTAGACCACTGAGTAGCTCCTCCAGGTCCTGGCAGCCATCTCTCCAGTTCCAGCCTTCCATGTTTTATTATTTATTTATTTATTTATTTTTGTTGTTGTGTTTTTTTTTTGTCTGTTTTTTTTTTCACACACCTCTCCTGGTCTGACGCTTGGAGGCGCTGTTAAATCCCACACAAGACACCACTTGTCACAGAGACGGCCAAAGTGGGTGGCGTCAGAACCAAGAAGGAATGAAATACACAAAGACAGAACAGATGAATTGAAATGATGGGGATGCTTGCTTTCGCCGGTTTATTGCAAAATAAAAGGTTTAAACAAACAGAAAACAGGACATGGCACTCCAAAATAAATAGACACACAAAACGGACAATACTAGACAAACAAGGTGAGCAGATAGACAGACTAACAAGTATCATGCTGGTCCCACCAGCACGCAATAGCAATTGATAATACGCTCTATTATTATTACTCCTCCTCTCTCTCTCTCTCTCTCCCATTCCCTACTCACCAAACACCCAACCGCGAGTGAGTAAAACGTGCATCTATATATACTGTTGTGCTGGGATACACTTGAATCCCAGCACATTAATTAATTATGTGCAACCTTGTGAGCATGTATTAACTACTTTAAATGTATGTGAAGTGAAGTACAATCCCATGCCTAAATACAAATATACATTTTAAACACTTGTGTTACACAGATCCGTTTATATCCCGTGGTAACTGCATGGTACCAGTGATTTTCATGTAATTACATGCATTCCACCAGTAGTTAACATATAAGAGCATGACAGATAGAAAGTCACCCAGTTATTACCATTAGTAGTTATTTATGCCCTGTAATCTAGACTGCTACCTTGTGACAGGGTACACCTCACCTCTGTGTGTATTTTGTTATTTGTTATCTTATTATTTAAAACATATTTTTAATTTTGTAAAAACATGCCGTTTTATTACTGTTTACAGCCTGGATGGGGTTAAAATACCCCAATCAAATGCAGTTGTGAGAATGCATGGTCAACAGCGAGTGCTTATTGATAAACTGGCTGTTGACCAAGCATATGATAAAACATAAGGTTGTGGATGCAACCCTGGTCCTCTGAAAGAGAAAATAGCCATTAACTAATGGGTATCGCTGTCAGGTGAAAGGATTATGCTGAGCTTAATATAAAAGCTGCCTTTAGGCCTCAATAGCTCTGATGTCAGCGCCCTGCCCCTCGGGTGCTGAATGACTATGCAGAGCGTAGGAAGCCCAGCCTCTTTTGCTTCAGGCTGCAAAGGCTACTGGAGTGACCTCGCTGCTTGATGGCTATTTTCTCTTTCAGAGAACCGGGGTTGCATCCACAACCTTACATTCTCTTTCAATTCAAAAATAGCCATCAACTAATGGGAGACCATGCAGCAGTAGGATAGGATCGGTCTACATGTAAAAAATTTACACGGAACAGAGCCTCAGCGTGTGGTTTGAAAGACATATGTCCTAACACTGTTCTATGAACAGAACTTTAACAGTACGATATCGTACCGGAATACTCTTACCACATGGGTAACACTGGAGAGCGTACTCAAAGAGTACAGCAGTCTAATCCAGACTAACACTAAGTGGTCCCTTCCACTGGTGTAATAGAGTCCAAGACCGAAGCTCCAAAAAGTGGAGCAGAGGAATCCAACACATTCAGTCTGTAGAACCTCATGATAGTGCACATATTTCAGACACTGGTACACCTCAAAAGAGGGCCCAGGATGTCGCCATACCCCTGGTAGAATGCGCCTTCAATTGCCCCAGAGGGGAAAAGCCAATAGATTCATAAGTCTGAGCAATGGCGTCCACTATCCAATGGGACAGGCCCTGTTTAGACAATGCCTGACCCAGTGTCCTAGAACCATAACACACAAACAACTGTTCAGTGTGTCTGACACCCCTTGTATGGTCAATATAGCACCTCAGTGCCCGCACCGGGCAGAGCATGTGCAACCGTTGGTCCTCCAGAGAAGAGAAGGGAGGAGGATGGAATGCCATCAACTCTACAGACTGGTTCACGTGGAACAGGGATATTACTTTTGGCAAAAATGTCGAGTTTGATCGCATGGAGACTCTAGACCCGTCTCCAGTGAAATGAGTGCAGGAAGGGTGCACTGAAAGTGCATGCAGCTCATTCACCCGTTTTGCTGAAGGAATAGCCAGCAAAAACGCATTCTTTAAGTACATGAGCTTCAGATCCACAGTGTGCAGTGGCTCAAATGGGGCTTTTGTAAGGGCTTCCAGCACCACATCAAGGCGCCACGAGGGGAGGCTAGGTATCCTGGGAGGACACAGCCTCCTCACACCCTTAAGAAATTGGGACACCAGGAAATGGTTTCCGGGCGATAACCCATCTATGCGTGTGTGACAAGCAGATATGACTGCCAGGTACACCTTCAATGTGGAAGGGGACCTACTGCCATCTAATAGTTTCTGCAGAAACTATAAAATAACTGCCATGGGGCAGGTAACTGGGTCCTGGCCCTGGCCAGACACCAGTCCTGAAATAACTGCCACTTATACGCGTATTGTGACCTGGTAGAGGGAGCTCTTGCACGCTGAATAGTGGCAATAACTGCAGATGACTGCCCTAGAGCTGACAGGGGTTCCCGTTCAGGGGCCAGACCCATAGCTGCAAAAGCTGGGGGTTTGGGTGCCACGGATCACCCTGGGCCTGAGAGAGGAGATCCACCTACAGGGGGATCTGCCTCGGCTGGCCGTGCAGGAGTTGCACCAGGGTCGAAAACTAGGTCCTTCGGGGCCACCGAGGAGCTACCAGAAGCACTGTAGCTTTCTTTACCCTGACCTTCTCTAGGAAGGCGGGGAGCAGTGGTAGTGGTGGGAAGGCATATAGGAGATAAGCAGGCCACTCGTGGACCAGAGCGTTGACTCCTAAGGGACTGTCGAGGTCTCTCATCAAGAACCAAAGAGTGCAGTGCATTGACTCCCATGAGGTGAAGAGATCTACATCTGCTCTGCCGAACCACTTCCAGATGTGTTCCACCGCCCTGGGGTGGAGACGCCATTCTGAGGCCAGGGAACCTCCTCTGGAGAGGAGATCCGTGGCGTGGTTGACTCTGCCTGATAAGTGGACTGCTTGAAGAGAAGCCTGCTGGGGATGCGTCCACAGTAACAGCCAAACCGCCATGTGGTGAACTCGAGATCTCAGGCCACCCTGGCGGTTGATATATGCCACAACCGTGGTGTTGTCTGACCACACCAGCATGTGTTTGTTCCGGACAACCGGAAGAAAGTGCTGTAGGGCGAGATCTACTGCACTGACTTCCAGGACTTTGATGTGGGCTGAGACCCAAGGCCCCATCCACACTCCCCGAGTCCCCACACCGTCCCAGACTACGCCCCAGCCGTGGTTGGAGGTGTCTGTGGTAATTACTTCCCACAGAAAAATGGAACTCATGGTTGTCCCTTGACAAAGGTTGGAGGGGATCCTCTACTAGCGAAGGGTTCTCCAGTAGGACTGGGATATCACCAGCCTGCGATGTCTGTTCTTGCAGGTGAAGCGCAAACGAGTTGAACCAGGCCTGAAAAGGCCCAACGGAAGGGCCTGCGAGGCAGCAGCCATCAACCCCAGCATGCGCTGACACAGCACCATGCTTACTGTCTCTCTCAACCTGATAAGGGAGAGGCAAGACTCTATTGAGGTAACTCTCTGAGTTGTTAATGTGGCCTTCATAGACACAGAGTCTAGCTGGAGGCCCAGAAAATCAAATCGGTGGCTTGGCGTGAGGCGGCACTTTTGCAGGTTCATCCAGAGACTGAGCTAGTGGAGGTGGTCTGTGACCAACGCCGTATGTGCCAGGGTTTGCTCCCGTGACTGAACATAGACCAGCCAGTCGTCTAGATAATTCATCAGTCGAACGCCCTGAACCCGCAGGGAGGCCAGAATGGCGTCCATGCACTTGGAAAAGGTGCGAGGAGCAAGGGACAGGCTGAAGGGGAGTACACAGTACTCGTAGAACCTGCCCTGAAACACGAAGTGAAGGTATTTCCAGCGCCCAGGCCTGATGGGTATGTGAAAGTATGCATCCTTCAGGTCCACGGTGGTAAACCAATCGCCCAGCCGAATGGCCTGGACGACATGGTGGTGCATAAGCATCTTGAAACATAACACCCAAAGGTGTTTTTTCAGAAGTCTCAGATCCAAGATAGGGCGGAACCTGCCATCCTTCTTGGGCACTAGGAAGTACTTTGAATAGAACCCTTCTCTGCAAGAGGAGGGATCTACTTCGCAAATGGCACCCTTCAAGAGAAGTGCCAGGATTGTTGAGAGCCGCATGTTGGTGCGGGTCCTTCACTGCAGTTACTATCACCACCCAAAAGGGGGATGGTTTTAACTGGAACTGAAGGCTGTAACCAGCCTGCATAGTATTGAGCACCCAACTGTCATTGGTGCTGGTTTGCCAGTATAGTAACTGGGAGACAGGAGTTGAAGGTTGCTGCAGCCCTTCAGGGATGCTGAGCCTTAGGCTGCACAGGGGGGTGCAGTCGCGGGACTTGGGTCGCTGGAGATTGCTGCCCCCCCTAGGGCACCAGTTGCCCCTCTTTGCAGGCTGACCCCGCTGCAGGTAGGAGCACAAGCGGGCCTGGGCAGAGGCTGTTGCCCCCACAGGGGGGAATCCCTAGCAGACAAGGCAGGCTTCCATGGAAGCAGCTGGGCATACTGATTTAATTCCTCCCTGGTCTTCAGAGTCCTCTGAAGCATCTCCTCCACTGCAGGGCCAAACGTATGGCCAGGAGTGATAGGGGCGTCCAGGAGAGAGGACTTGTCCTGGTCCTGAACTCTAGCCTGGGAAAGCCAGAGTTGCCGTCTGGTGACCACCAGCGCATTCCGCTCTGGCCGTAAGTTGGGCCAGTCTGGTGACTGCCTCAGAGACCTGGTTCAGCTCTAGTCTGTGAGCCGCCGTGACCATATCAGGGAGCTCCTTAATAAGAATGGCCTGATAGAGAGCATGCTCGACACATTGGAAAGCCGGGCAGCTTAGGAACAAGAGGCATACGCCTTCTTGAGGTGCGTCTCTGTTGTCCGACACTGTCTGTTACAATCTTTTTAGATCATAGCCTGCTAGACACCGGCACCCTCCGCTCCCTGCATGGAAGAAAAAACCCGAGTTCCAGCCACCGTGCTAGGTGTTGACACTGGGTTGGACCAGGAAGACTGGATCTCCCTGACAAAGTCGTGGAAAGCGGGCAGTGTCCTGTCCGTACTGGCTTAACCGAGGAGAACGAGGAGCCCTGGGGCTCCTTGTCTCTGGGCCATTCCACGGGGTGCACGGGGCACAGGTGTGCACAGGGTACGGGTGTGCATGGGCACGAGTGTGGACGGTGCATGGGAGTGCATGGGGCATGGGATTGTATGGGATTGTACGGGGCACAGGTGTGCACGGGGCACGGTGCACTGGTGCAAGTGCGTGAGTGTCGCTGCGAGGGTGTGGTGAGATGTGGTGGGTGTGGTGTGGTGACACTTGGGGAATAATCCCTCAGAAAATCCAATTAAAATTTAGATTTGGAAGATTGGGAGCCAACACACAGGGAAAGTGTGCAGTGTCTAGCAGGCTATGATCTAAAAAGATTGCTGCTGTAGTGTTCTGTCTGGCCCAGGGCCAACACACACACCTCGTGTTTCTCTCTGAAAGAAAGAAAAACAAATGTTAGTACAAGTAATAAAATATACAGGTTAACAATAAGCTCTCAAAGTAATAAATAATAACAGTAAGTGAGACAGACTCAAAGAGTCAGCAATATGAGAGCTAAAGGCGGGCACAAAATTCAACCGAGCCCGGTGAATTACGGCCCGCGCTAAGTGAACGTAACTAGGTTTTCAGTGAGTTAAACCCGGGGAAGTGGCAGCCGCAAGCTTCCCCTGCACAATTAAGGCAACGGAGGGTACAAACACTGAATTTCTTTTTTATTTTTTAATAATTGTGGAACAACAAACAGATTACGCTCAATCCTGATCAGCAGCTGAAAGCAAAAGAGGCTGGGCTTCCTACACTCTGCATAGTCATTCAGCACCCGAGGGGCGGGGCGCTGACGTCAGAGCTAAGGAGGCCTAAAGGCAGCTTTTATATTAAGCTCAGCATAATCCTGACAGCGATACCCATTAGTTGATGGCTATTTTTTAATTGAAACGAGAACTAGCTAGTTGACCCTTCGGCCACAATATGAAAGACCTGTAGCTTTGGCTGAGAGTCAGTTTACAAAACAATTGCTACCCTTGCTGGTTTTACACAAGTACAATACTTGTTTTGCTTGGTTTCGTGTCTTGGTTTTGTTTGTCTATTTGTTTTGGCCACCGTGCTGTTAGAGAATGGAGGAGGTAGAGAAGTATATGGAGAGGAGGCATGGGCACCTCCCAGATGTGAAGACCCCCTCTTTATGAAGGCCTTCAATCGGGGTGAGGTGCAGACCTCGGAAGAATGGATCTGTCTGAAGGCTGTACCATCACCACAGATGGACCAGGACACCTGCCTCACCTGCCTTAAAGGGGAAGAGTGGTACTTTGCCGTTGGCGAGGTCGGGTACACCCAACCAACTCCCTCCATGGCAGGAGGTGGAACCGCCAGCCCTTGTAGAGGAAGAAGGGGAGGAGTGGTCGCCCACAGAAGAAGGGGAAAAAGCAAGTACAAGCTCCAGCGCCCATGAAGGAGAAGACGGAGCATCTCTGGCATGCATGAGGGGAAAACATGAGCGTCCAACACCCTGAAAGGAGATATGGGAATGGCTGCTGAACCCTCAGGTGGATATCATGGAGGCCCTCCGGATGGCAATCGACCTGCTGTGGGCCAGAGATGGGGAGCAATGGGAAGTATGGAAACACCATCGGCCAGCATCCCTCCTAGACATCGCAGCCGTGGTAATCAATTATCTGGCTGCAGACAGTGCTTGAAATGGGGCGGTACTCACCAGTACCAAGTACTGCCACGTCTCAATTTCAAATATTTGAGTCCCGCCGCTTCTGAATTTAAAATATTTGAGTAGCACTTTTCACGTTCTTATCACTGACTATCTGCCCATTTTCTTTTCCGAACTCTCAGCTGCAATTATGTGGCTTTCTAGTTGTTACTTTGTTGTCCCAGCAGCGGCTGCAAGATTTATGTCACAGCAGAGCATAGACTGCAACTCCCAGAGTGCATTATAAAACAAATGCAACTCCTAGAGTGTATTGCAAACCAGAGCGGGGGGGATTTATTTTGAATGGTCCAGGTCAAGTCCTGACTACAGGCAGTACGGATTAGATTAAATCAGCTGGACAGGATGCCTAAGAGAGAGAGCTGGAGAGGGAGACACACCTTTTCACACTTGCACACCCGAACCAAGCCAAGCCAGAACCAAGCCGAGATGTTTACATTCACGTAATGTACATCATATACAAAGTAGTAGTACGTGTAGAAAAAATAATTAAAGGCAACCTCAGGACAAAAAAAAAAAGGCTTTATATATGTTTTGTTATGGTTTTGCATTTCAATGGTTTAAAAAAAAAAATTAAAAGGCATTCAAAGGACATCCAATAGGAAGACATTGATTTTAAAAAAATACGCACCCAACATGAACGCTGGTTTCCACAGTCTGCATTATTATCAGCAATGTGTATTTAACGAAAGCCTCTGGTAGATTACAAAAACGATGAATTAAACTTAGGCTAGGTACTTGTTATCTTAGTATTTTTTTTTTTTTTTTTTTTTTTTTTTTATTCTCTATTAATTAAATTATATTCATTGTAAAAGGCAAGAGAACCAGATTGTTATTTTTTTTTTATTGCTTTGGTTTAATATAATATAGCAGGCTAATATTCCTATTGAAGTAGGCTACAATATATATATATATATATTTTTATATATATATATATATATATATATATATATATATATATATATATATATATATATATATATTTCATTAACAAGTTGTCATTGTTCTTGAAACAATTAATGTACAGTATAAATACATGTTAATATACAGTATTATTTATTTTATTATTTTAAATGACCAGCAGTAACGTCCAGACACTGGTTCTGTGACGTTAGGTAATTACTATTATAAATGAAAAAAAAAAACCTGACTGACTTGGTGAAATAACCTTGGCATGACGTTCCAAATATAAAACCAAAAAAATAAATTAGTGTCAGGAAATCAGTATTGAGTAATATAGCAGTATGTATTTACCAATTGAACCTGACACCATATCGTTATTGCAGGCGGCGACCAAGAACGATCCATTCAAAAATAAATGACCACTAAAATTTGCTGGACCGTAAAACACTTTTTTGGTATGGACCCGGTTAGTTTTTTTTTTTTGGTTTATTTATTTATTTATTTATTTATTTATTTTTCACAACACTGTTTCGCACTGTGGTTTAGTCCCGTATTTTTTTCATTTCAAGCACTGTCAGCAGATAAGGGAATGCCCCTACGGGTTTGATTCCCATCAGGAGGAGCCATGCCTACTCCACCTCCACAGGCCGTAGGCATGTCCACACCAGACTCCAGTGAACGAGGGAGAGCCGTACCAGAGATAAACAGAGACTACCTGCTGCTCCCGCCTCTACCGCTAGAGGGAAACTACCTTCTGCTCCCGCCTCCACCGCTAGAGCGAGCTTGTCTGCTGCTCTCGCCTCCACCACTAGAGGGAGACTGTCTGCTGCTCCCACCTCCACCGCTAGAGCGAGACTGTCTGCTGCTCCAAATCCACCACTAGAGGGAGACTGTCTGCCGCTCCCGCCTCCACTGTGATACGAGTCACATGGAGGTGAAGCAGTCATGGTTTCAAACATACCCTCTGGTCTCCAAAGAACATTTTCACAGATGGGAAGCTATTTTTTTTTTTTTTGTTGTTTGCTATCTCTTTAAAATATACTGAAATATATTTTGGAAATAGTAACAGAATGGATTTGAAAGAGGAATAATTTAACAAAACATATTTATTATTTTAAAAAGAAGGATCCGTCTCACTATGATTAATTTTTTTAAACATAATAGTAGCTGTACAATCCTACTAATATTATTAATCCCATTAGTACAATCTTGTAACTAGAGCTGCGGTTGGTCAGGGAAGCATTAATATTAACATATACTAATAGCACAATTTTGCTTTACCGTTCTGTAGTGGAAAGAAAACCAAGTCACAGTCAAATTAATATAAATGATATGCAGTACAGGAATATCTCTGCAAACCTATTAAGAATTTAGGAAATCTGTAATGATGTTTTTTCACATGGGACCAAGTTTGGCATTTATTAAATGGGAATCAGAGTTCTAGTGCAATTTAAATATAATATTTTTGTGTATTGTAAATGGTAGGGTTTGGCATTTAAATATCTACGTATGTATTTTTACCTTGCTGAAACAGTATGTTTATAACTTGTTTATAGTATTGTTAAGTCAACAACACTTAATTTACTCATAGTACTGTGGCCCAGATTTATAAAAAGATTGTACATGTTTTATGACCGTAAAACGGGCGCTGAAGTTCTGATTTCTTGGATGGGATTTATAAAACACACGCAATGGCATAAACACACAATTAAGACATGATTTGCGAGGGCAATGTCTCTGTACGCTTTAGCCCTTGATGCATATGTAATTCTGTATATATATATATATATATATATATATATATATATATATATATATATATATATATATATATTTCTGAACAAAACTGAAAAAATTGGGAGGGGATTTTGCAAATTATTTCTATTAAATATTTTGCCTAATTTATTAAAGCTACCAGTAATCGCGGGCCTCGTATTTGCGTGATTATTTTAAAATCTCTTAAAAGCAGGCGTTAATTTGCAGCAGTCAGACAGTAGGCTATATAAAAGGCAAGGTGATGTGGGAGACTTGTCTGCAGCAAGAAGGAGACATCGTTTTCAAGGAAAAAAAACATTTAATAACATTTTGCAAAGAGCTAATTTTTGAAACCTTCTGATCAAGTCAGTTTGTAAATTACGATTTATAATACCGGTATCGTATTGTTTTGCAAACTTCAATTTTCAATACATGTTTCATAGCTTACATATCAAAACAGAAAGTCTTCAAATAGAAAATATAGAATCCCTGTAAAAGAAGGTTCTTAGAAGCACCTAAAAAGGTCTCTCCACAGTGGCAAAGCAAGGGTCTAACGAGAGCTTTTACTTCTTAAGAGGGTGGGCATTATTAAAAGAATGGTGGAGGATATTAAGAAAAGATGGAACGATATTCCGAGGCACACGAAAGAAAAAGTCTTTGTAGCAGAGCGGTAGGAAAGCCCTGCTTAAATGTATTATTTGTTTATTTTAGAACGAGATTTCCCCCTCTGCCCCTGTGTTATATTGTATGACGGCGAAGCGCCATGTGTGTTATTGTTTTGTGTATGTTTTGTTTTTGCAACGTGGATGGGAAGCCCAAGACCTACTGTTGCTGCATCTGTGGGGAGTGGGGGCATTTCCCAGTCAATTGCCCCCTCCCTGAAGAAGAGTGGTCTTACAGCTGCTGGAGAGTGGACATGGACCTGGAGTGGGACAAGTCGGTGCGTCCACAGCCCAAGAGGGAGGAGCCCGAACGTCCTGCGTCTGAGTGGGAGGAGCCTGAATGTCCTGTGCCTGAGTGGGAGGAGCCCAAGCATCCACAGCCCAAGAGGGGGGGAGTCGGTGCGTCCACAGCCCAAGAGGGGAAAGGCGGTGCGTCCACAGCCCAAGAGGGGGGAGACGAACATCCACAGCCCAGGTACCCACCTCCACCTCCACCGCTACTGGAGGACTGCTTGTCACTCCCACCTCCACCAGCAGAGGGAGAATACCTGCTGGTTCCACCTCTATCTCTGTGGGAGGATGGTGTGCCACTCCCACTGCAGCCAGCAGGGGGAGCATGCCTGCTGGTTTCCCCACTGCAGCCAAAAGGGTACGATCCCCTTCTGCCTTCGCCGCCAGAAGGGGAGGAGCCCCTGCCGCCTTCACTACTATCACCCCCACCACTATCACACCCAGCACAAGGAGAGGAGCAGGAGCTGCCTCTGCCTCCATCTCCGCCAGTAAAGGGAGGGTGCCTGCTGGCTTCACTCCTACCAGCAGAGAGAGAGAGTCTGCTGGTCCCATCTCTGTCAGCAGATGGAAGAGACCTGCTGGCTGCACTGCCACTTCCTTCACCACCCCCATCAACACGAGAAGAGGAGCAGGAACTACCTCTGCCTCCAGCCCCATGAACAGAGGGAGGATGCCTGCTAGTCTCACCACTTTCATCGCCTTCCCCACCGCCACCTCTATCACCTCCACTACCTTCACCTCCATCAGCACCTGGAGAAGAAGAGCAGGAGCTGCCTCTGTCTACACCCCCACTAGAGGGAGAGAAGCAGGAGCTGCCTCTCCCTGCACCCATAAAAGGACCATGGCAGGGTGCTACCGGACCACAGCAGCCCCTGCATAGGTTGCTGAGGGAAGCACGGGGGAAACCCACCTGGCCAGAGTGGCTTCGAAGAGGGTCAATCCCAACACCACAGCTAGGCCTGGCTCTCCTCCCGCCGTCACCTCCTGAGGGTCCACTGCCACCGTCACCTCCCGAGGGTCAGCTGCCGCCGTCACCTTCCAAGGGACCGCTGCTGCCCTGCCTCCCACTTGAAAGGATGCCTTCCTCGCACCACCCAAGGATGCCTGCCTTGCACCGCCCATGGATGCCACATCTGCATAGCCTGGGGCTGCCTGTTGCTCCGCCTTGCCTGGGGCTGCCTAGTTCTCCGCAATGCTTGGGGCTGCCTAGTGCCCTGCATCGCTGGGGGCTGCCTGTTGCTCTGCATCGCCTGGGGCTGCCTGTTGCTCTGCATCACCTGTGGCTGCCTGTGTCTCTCTTATATCCCCTGGGGTTGCTGAGGGTCCCGCTTCACCTGGGGTTGTCGAGGGTCCCGCATCGCCTGGGGTTACCTGTCTCTCCTCTGCTTCTCCTAGGGTTGCTGAGGGCTCTGCTTTGCCTGGGGTCGCTGAGAACTACTTCGCCTGGGGTTGCTGAGGGCTTTACTTCACCCGGGGCCACTACCGGCTCTGCTTCGCCTGGGGCTGCTGTCTGGCTTGTTCACCCTGCTACAGTTCGGCTGGAGCCCCGGAAGAGGGAGCTACCAGGAAGACATGGGGGGAGGAGGACCTCCCACCATGGCCACCCCGATGGATTATTCCCAACCCCTCTTCCGGGACTTTGAGATTGAAGGAGGAGGTGGCCGTTGGGGCCATGTGTGCTTTGCACAAGGAGGGATATGTAGCAGGGCGGTAGGAAAGCCCTGCTTAAATGTATTATTTGTTTATTTTAGAACAGGATTTCCCCCTCCGCCCCTGTGTTATATTGTATTTGGTTGTTGTATGTTTGTATGACAGTGAAGCGCCATGTGTGTTATTGTTTTGTTTTTGCAGCATGGATGGGAAGTCCATCCACGTTAATTAAAACTTGTGCAGAAGGTGGCCATCTCCCAAATTAATTAAGTGATTCATTTGTTGCTAATCAGGAGATGATTACCTGTATAAATGCCTGCAGCTCTCTGCACTTCGAGGTGGGTGTACGGAGGACAGTATGAGAGCGAGCAAGGAGCAGAGAGAAGATATTTAAAAACCAAGGAACAGTGAAGGCACTTGCCCAGCCTGACCTTTGGTTTTGTTATTGTTTGTGCTCGTGATTTGTTTTATTTAAATCTTTTATTTTTGCTCTGTGAGCAGTGTTTATTTTTGTTTGACTATTTTATTTATTTTTGTGTTATTTAATAAACGGCGCATGCCACGCCTGTAAACTGCAGTTACCTATCTCTGTGTTTTTGTTCCTCCTTCTGGTCTGACGTCACCACAACGCTATTTCCTGTCACAGTCTCATATACAGGTAGTGGACAAAAAAATGGAGAAGATATAAGTGGTAGTTAAACTGAAGCTATAAAGCTGTATGGAGTTATTGTTGCTGAACATATTGCTGTACAGTGGAAGGAATATCCACCCGTTTGACTGCCATGGATGTTTTCACTTGTGAAAGGTGTGTAATTCACACTGCTAATTATACTGAGGGATATGTAAATTGGTTGATTGCAGAATCGCCCGCTTTACCTAACTAGTGTTATAAAATAGGTCATTATTTTCACGAGTGCAGCCGTACTGAATACACACATTACGTGGCTTTTTGAGGTCGGTTTTTCCCCTTTATAATTTTGGACCTGTGTGTTTCTTCCTGGCCTGATGTCACCACCCAAGCTATCCGCGACATACCTATATTTTTACTCTTGTTGAAACAAGTTGTGACAGGTCTAAAACAGATTTGAGGCAACTAAAGATTCTGCCACAATGTTTGAATAATAATAATACTAGAATAAACTTTACCGGGTCACACTATTTTCTTTCATATAGACAGTCATTCTTTCATATAAACTTTTCTTCTTCTATGCCAACTGGAATTTTTTTTAATTAACACGTAAAACAGCTCTTGTTCTATGATGGACCGCCATGCTGTAATTAAGACCTTGGCAATACTCTTCAAATGACATTTGAAAACATTAAATATGAACCGAAATTCCTATAAACATCGTAGGATGCACAGCTGTATTAGCATGGTCTCTGCTAAGACAATTATCTGGGTCTAAAAATATCTATCAAACATTTGGGGGGGGGGGGGGGGGGGGGGGGGGGGGGCTTTTCCAGTTTGTTGTTGGTTGAAGTTCTATGATAATTTTTACAGATTATTTGACTGATGATTTTTAATTAATGCAAAGGAAATTTGATGCAATTTCATTTAATCGTGGACCTGGACATTTTCTGTTTGCATGGGCATCATTGTTTAAGCTTGGGTGTTTAATGGATTTAGTGTATCACAGCATGAGTTTACATTAGCTGTGGAGGACAAGAGTATTGTTTGTTGAAAATATCTCAAATATAGTATTGCCTGTCACTTTTAATAATGCATGTCAGTTCCACTTTGCTAAATGATTTGGATCTCATTTGCAGTTGTTTACTCCATAGGGTGGTACAAATAATTGAAACTGAGTATATGATATTAAATAGTTTCTTATTTTTTGTGTACTAAGGGGTGTTCAAGTATTACATCATCAAACCATTATTACTAGCTTGCTCCTTCAACCTGCTCCTGTAGGATAGATAAGGAAGAGCCTAAACCAATGTCATATTTGAACTCTGAGTTTATAAACTCAATACCCATTATTAGATATTAATACTGTATCAATCTTGATTGTTGTCAAGTAGACAGGGGGTAATCGCAGTTAAGCTGCAGAGGCTGTTAATGGGTAAATAAACATTTCTGAACTAATATCCTTCTCACTGAACAGCTTTGCTAAAATAATAAAGATCAGGTCCCAGTGTCTGATTTCTTAAGTGTAGTTGTGTTCTGGGTTCCTGGTCAAAATGTGGATGCTGTTAATGCTGTTTCTGTGTTGCTGTGGTCACTGGAGTGTTTTTTTTGACAAGTTTGATTTTAACCTTTTAAGTTTAAGGTCAAGTCATAACAGAAACGTTGATTTGTTTACTGGTTATTTTTCTCTATATATATTTTTTTCTTCATGGCAAACATTGCTTTTTCACTCTTAGTCTTTGTTTACACTAATAACTGTGAATGCAGACTTTTTTGTTATTATGTATATTTGAAGTTGACTCTTTCAATCACATTTTGGTTACATTCTCATTTGGAACAAATGGTTAAAAGGAAACCAAGCATTTTTCTGTTTGTAATTCAGTGTGCTTATTATCCACTTTTTTCAATGTCTTTTCCAAAAGATAAGGCACGTCATCAAAGACACAGTGGAGAATGAGACCTGAATGTAATGAGGGACATTTTACAAAATCTTTAATGCAAGGTGTGTTTCCAGTTGCCTCTTTAGACGTGCACAATTAATTTGAAAATAATTAGAATCACTGGCAGTTAAGAGGCATATATTTAATTCTTACAAGCTAAATTAATATGTAAGAAATCAAAAACCAACACTTGTAAAGAACACTGATCAGTTTTATTGTTCCTGTACTGATGTATTTATTTATTTTCTTTTTAAAGAACACATTCACTTTCCATGAAGGGTTAGTATAAAAAACAACAACCCTTAGCAATATTAAGACTTTAGTTTTATGTTGTGTACAGCACTTGATCACTACACTGTGGCTGTATGAATAATATCACAAAACATATTTACTGTACCAAAAGGTTTTTTGTAAGTAGTAGTTTTGAAAATTGGGAACATTTGTATATTGTGAATTTCTGGGGGAAAGATAGATTTATAAACATATGCAAGATAAATTAATGCGTACTTCCCTTCCAATTTGACAGGCCAATCAGGCACATGAATATGTGTGTGTTGCAATGGGAGGCTTGACCTGTTTAGAGGGGGAAGAAAAAAAACTTGTGCTGAATGGGTGAAATTAAACTGAATGATTGACTGGCAATTTAACCTGACCCCATGTAGAAAAGCACCTGAGTGTGCAAACTATTTAAGGTAGGAACTTGTGTTCTTGTGTATTGCTGTGCGTAACATGGATTTGTTTGCATGGACCTTACCTTACCTTGCCTTGCCTTGCCTGCCTCACTTACATTCAGAAGCCCTGTCCCAGGTCCCAAATTAAGTTTTACTGTGGTGAGCCATGCTAATAGCATAGCCCAGCACAGGAAAACGTAGTACATCAAAAAGAAGCATGCTTAAAACATTACTAATCACAGCAAAGCAAACTTTATGAAAATACTTAATCTTCTACAGCCCTGACTAAGACAACTGACTTTTAAATTGCATTAAAAATCATCTGAATATGGGTTATATCAAGACTTAGACTTCAACTTTTAGCTTCAGTCAGTTCACTTTTTGCATTTATACAAAGATATCTGCCTTCTTATAACCCAATAATGCGTAAAAGCATTGCCAATGAAAGTCGGTCTATAGTCACATAGTAATTCCATTTGATTGTCATATAACCCTTCCTTGACCTTTTAGTATGCATAAGGATTGTGATACTTGTAGTAAAAATGATAATTACATATGATAATGTAGGTTACAAATAAAGAAGACGGATTAACCTGCTGTAACTGTCCATATGAGAAAAGTGCAGTGCAGACTTAAAATGGAAATTTGATAAAAGACAGCAACTGCCTAGAATACAGCTAATGCAGTTAGCTGACATGCTATGACATTATGGTGAGTTGGAAAACACTGTGTGGACTAATAATAATACATCATTAATCAGTTATCTTCTGTCCAGACTGACTGCTGTAGAGCACATAATCAAGCTTCATTATACAAGTAGAGATAATAACAAAAAAGAAACTTCAAGATAGTCGTTTGTTAAGGAACATTTGCAAAAATTAACTTTCTGTTGCCAGATTTTCCTAAATGTACTGAAACCTAAGTAGACCCACTGGTGTATTTGTAATGTGAATGCCATCTTTAAACAATATCATCTTTTACATGTCTAATGATGGTAAACATACCGGGGACATATTTATGGCTCACATTGAACAATGGATGCAAAGTAGGATAAACGTTCTTAAAATTAGCAAAAGTAGGCCTACAGTACATATGATTTGATATACAAGGAATAAATACATATACATAAACTGTAAACAATATGAATATGGATTTTGAAGCTGAGGGCTGAGGTCATAATTGAGGATTGATTGTGATGTATCGCGGCATTACCTATTGACAGCCTTTCCATCACTTTGGTTATCAAAAGTGTGTTAGGTGGTGCAGTGGGAATTGCACTAGCCTTTCACCTTTGCAGTCTTGGCTTCAAATTCAATGTGTTCAGCCAGTGCACACAATATAAATTACATAGGTGAGAAAGGCCCCAAGAAGCCAACAAAGACGATCAAACCAGTGGTGACCTCAGTCTACAAACTAGACACCAATGGTTTTGTGTTTTAAAGCAACGGGGAATTGTTCTGTAACACAGTATTGGTAAGGTTGAAATTAAAATATTTGTACTTAACCAAATGTATATGAGGATTTGTCATTGTCACTTTATATGATGTGTAACTATATTGTTCAATGCATAACCCAGAAGAATAGAAATAAATGCAATGTGTTAAAGCAGACTATTAATAATTCCCAGTGATTTAATCTTTTTTTTTTTTTTTTCCCCCAAAACTCACTAGTGTGCTATCAAGCTTGTATTATATTGTGAAGAACTGCAGCTCCCAGAGGCAGGGGTTTCTCACAGGTGGAGGTGGGACGTGAACCCTAGACCTCCCGCTCTGAAGCATATCGCAGATACTGCTATACAAAGAGCCAGTACCGGGCTTATGTCTTCATATTTGATTGCGTCACCTACCAGCCCTGACCCCTTTCCCCAGTATACACTACACACTCCACTGCCAGCGTCAAGTCTGCCCTCGGACTTTCTCAGCAGGCAACAGGCTTCCCAGTGCGTTCCAGGGTACCTGTGTCTACTTCTGACACCAGTGTGGCGAACCGCAGTTTCTGCAGCAGGTGCTTCTCACAGGCGGAGGTGGGACGCAACCCGGGACCTCCGGCTCTGAAGCATAGCGCCGAAACCGCTGTACAAAAGAGCCTGCACCCTTGCAGGAGCTAGTATTGGGCTAATGTCTTCATATGTGATTGTGTCACCTACCAGCCCTGACCCTTACCCCTGTGCACACTACAATACGTTTAAAAGTAAACATGTAAGAAATATATATACAAGATGTTTGAAACTAAGAATGTCCTTTTTTGCTGAAGAGATTTATTTGTGAAACTCCATGTTTTAACATGTTTGCTTATATCACACGTGTGCTGTACACAGGGATGCAAATCCCCAGTAACAAGTATATAGTGGTATTTGTTACTGTAGTTTGACTAATTAGGGTTTACACTGCCTTTCCACTTTCTTAGGATCTTTACCTAAGGATTGGTCCACCATTTTTCCTGATCCTTGCTACAACTAGTCATTGTCTACAATATGTTATTCCATTCAGTCATTAAGATTCAGTATCATAGTTTAACCCTCATAGTGTTGTACATGTTTTGCCGTTGTCTTATTTTCTCATTTTGGACAGACCTGCCTCCTGCTGTGTTACCTGAATGAGTCCTTGTTTCCAGAAGACTGCAAGAATCAAGATTTACCTGCTCGCTGCACTAGAAAGGAGGAGAACAACACTCGGCTTAGATTTTTTTTTTTTCTAAAATGACTAGTAATGATATACAGTAAGTTCTTAGAATTATATTTGTTATAAATATTTCCAAATTGTATTTATTAAGAGATGCATTTTCAAGGCTTGTGGTCCTGACCAAGGATAAATTTAGGCAAAATAAAATGGAACACAGTGTCTTGTCTATACATATTAAAATGTTGTAGCTCTAAAATGAATAACAACAATACAATAGAGTGGTGTTCTGTTTGAATTCCTGTTCACACAATATACAGAAATATATTTTTAGGATCATTTTTCAGAGTTGGTTGATATTTTAATATTTCAAACTTTTGTTTATAAGTCTTTTTTCTATTATTAAAGTGACGTTACCGTTAGCCTGCAGAATGACAAGTCGAATCAGAGACAAGTGACAAGTCGATCAGACTTCTGGTTGGAAATATGGAGCACACTCTCTTGGTATTTAATTTACTGTATATAATTGCAGAAGACATTTTTTAATGAGGTCTAAAAATTTTAAAAATGTGTCCCAAACTGGCCATTGAGTTCATTCATCCCAGATGACACTAGTAAGTACGTGAGTCACTCAGAGCAACACAGTGAAAGAACCCATTTAACGGCATGCTCAGTTCTGCTCCTCCTGAGCACCTCAGAGTGCTACAGAGTAGATTTCGTCGGTGATCTGAGTAAGTGGAAAGATTCTTACTCTGAGCCGCTCAGTTACTTAATGCACACATTGGTGCATATGATGCCAGGCAGTCTGTATCCTAGCAACTTGAGCGGCTACTGTATGTAAAAGTTAGTGCCACAAATGACCAAAGTTTTAATAGTTTTATTCACCAGTGGTTTTATTGTATACTGTTTTAGTTGCACTATTTGTTTAAATTTTTATTCACTGTGTGTTTTATTTATTTTTAAACCCAAAGGAGGACCCCAACAAGGGTTCCATTTATATGTTTTCTGTACCCAAAGGGAGACCCCAATAAGGAGTTTTATGTGTGTGTTTTTACCCTTTCAGTTATTGTATCACAGTCACGGTCACAGTGGAACTTTAATTGTAGTCAGGTGCAAGTCATCAGCATGCATTGATTAGTTCCCCTATATAACTGGAACCAAAAGGACAGGAAAAGAGAACATAGGGGGAACACATTCAAACTGGACTGTGTCCATTTTGGACAAGGAAGGAAGAGAAGCAGCACTGGAGCCTAAACAACAAATACATTGAAGACAAGCAGAAGGAAATAAACCGGCACAACTAAATGCAGTGAATACTGTACGTCACAGAAAAGAAAGTAAAGTACTCTTTGCATTGTTGAGACTAAGAGAATACTGTTTCACAACAGACTGCGAGTATAACTCATGGTATTTATGTAAGTGTCCTGTTTGATGGATGCTAGTGTCCTAGTTATTGTTAACTGTTACACAACTCTAGTACATAGGGACTGAATGAACTGTTGGACTGGAAGATATCTTTATTGTATTACTAATGCTGACGCATTGTAGTTTTGTCTGTCTCCAGGGCTTGCCTTCTCTCTCCGTCCACTCCAGAAAAAAGATTGCAGAGAAGACGGACAGCTGCATAACCTGCAGCCACCACAATAAGCGGAGCTCTCGCCTCCTAGAGTTATGTATCAGTGGCCGGCTGGGAAGACTAATGTAGGGTGGGGCCGAATGCGGGGTGTGTGAATTAGCCCTGCTCAGTGAGATGGGGAGGGGAAAGCGAGTATTAAGGACAGATTGTTTTCACTGTTGCTCCAGGATCAACATCACGGATGGAAGGAGGGAGGAAGCACCCCCTAGAGAAATCACCCCCTGGTGTGGTATCTGGAGGCAAAGTGTTGGCAAGCAGTCAGTTGGACTTTCGTGGACAAAATAAAGTGCCTGTGTTATGGTTAAGACCACCTTGGAGAAGACTGCTTTTTGTCCTTTTGAGGAACGAGACACTCTGTGGCCATTGAAGATCAGGTGACACTATAATGGTATTGTGGATATAATTAATCTACCTTCTAAACAGTGTGAGACATATTGAAATCCTCCGGTGGGACTGAACTATACTGTTTACTTACCTGAATACTTCCTTAATTGTTATTTTAGGGGGTGTAAATGTTGTTGTTGACATTTCTTTGTGTAAAAACTATGTTCTGTTAACTTTTTGTTGGTTGACATAATAAATAACAACCATTTAATGTAATTGTCTGTGGTTCTTGTGTGCTCCTGGGTGGTCTGTGGTCAGTCTGAGAACCAAACAACCCTGAGGGTATAGAAGAGAACAGAATAGTAATTGGTGCAGAGAGGTAGGCAGAGGATTTTGATGAGGAATGTGTTATAAAAGTTCTTCCCAAACATGCTCAATCCATGGATTGTGGTGGCCATAAAAGAAGCCAACCAGGTACTAATAAAGTGGTGTGTATAATGGAAACTGGTTGCTAGAATGTGACAGAACTTTACAGAGACATTTATTTGGAGCAGCAATTTAATTCTTGGTGTGTGATATTAATAAAAGGAGGATTGTTTTTATTTAGATAGCTTCTATTTCATAAAGTATTATAATTAAGTATTTTATATTTTAAAAAGTAAACAAGTGCATAATTGTATTTAAATACAGAATGCAATCAAAAGTTAATTCCTTAATGGTTAGCAAAATATGACTTCAACACAAAGAACATGCTAGCTAGAAGTACTTTCATTGTTAATATCCCTGATGAGCTGTCAGGTTTCCATAGCAACACTGCCTTACAAGTTGGATGATCACTTTTACACAACATTCAAAAAGATATGGAACAGCTAATATCTTAAACACATGAAAACTGTATTGAGACAATATCAAAAAACACACTAGCAATAATTTCAGTATTTAAAAAAAAAAGAAAAAAAATCACAAAGGTTGTATAGGATTTGAAAGCAATTTTTAATAAATGTATTAATCTTTTGTTCACAGAGACTGCCACTTGTGTTTATGTATAAATAATTGTTTTGCCAAATGCCAGAAATAGTCTTTCCATATTGGAAAGGATAAAATACTGCAAAACCTGGAATGTTAATTTAAATATTACTAGTAGTGGTAATATAGTAGCAGACTCTTTCTTTCTCTATAAACTGATTATGTTATAGTCTCATTTCTTGTTATAAACTCAGAAGATTACTGAGTCCAGTAATATAAAGCTATGTTTGTCTGAGCCTGGATCCTTCAGTATTACAGACAAACACTGGTCTATTATGCTGGAGTCTGAGCCTCATTCACTACCTCTATATAATATTAAAGAGCCTGATGTCTCTTGTAGGCATGCCTTACACTGGTGCACAATGGGTGAAGACACAGGCTCTCATATTCATTATTGGTATATACTCCCACAACTATGTTTTCATTTTTTATTTTTCTGGTACAGGGTCCACCCTAGCTGTTGTACAAATGTATAAATCATGCAATGTCTGTGTATATGTCAGATTGCTTGGAACACCATACAAGCCAATACCTAAAGACAAGAGTATTAAACAAAGGTGACAAACATGTTTTACATGTAATTATTGTTAGGTATTAACAACATTATACTTATTACCTTCCATCACAAAATACTTTTCAGACCAACATTGCATTATGCAGTCATTTGAAATGACTCTACATTATTAATATGTGTGTCTGAATATCATAAGTTTGTATTTACTTTAATACATATGTCTTATGAATGTACTGTAACAGAGCCTGTCCTGCCTCTGGGATCTCTGTGAAAACAGATTATTGACTGCTAAGGATCTTTTAGCCAATCACAGGGGCACCTCTCAGAATTCCCTTCAGTTAAAAGTTCATTCAATCACAATCAGTTATTGACAGTGAAAATGTTGATGTACTAAACAAGGTTTATTATGAATACAAGCAAAGATGTAACTATATCTAAGAATAAAGCAGTATATAATAAAGGTATACTGTAGGATGGCTCCCGGATTTAGTCCATTCACTTCTACTTCCAGCTAACAGTATTAATCTGCAATGTGCTCATTTTAGTAATGAATGCAAAGAAGAAAACTGCTACTTACAAACTTGGCTGACCATTTCATCTAAACTGAATTTCTAACGGCAAATAACATTAGATTATATACATTTATCATATGCAGTACATTCTAATTCTAAACTGCTCATTATGTTAAGACAATATCCATCATGGCCACCAGTCACATTTGCAATCTAATGAAATGGTAATTAGCACTGTTATAATTATGCATATATTCAAACCTCTTCCAATAGTATCTGCAGGGGCCATTACACCTGATATTGTTAAATGTCAAATTACTGAGGTAATGATTCTGTCTTGACTTCTGTTGTACAGTTTGTTAAGAATGATTCTGTTTTCAGGTATGTAATAGGGTTATATAACATGGGCTGATTTTGTAGCTAAATGTTTACTGATACAAATGCATATGCTATATAAGTATAATGATAGACAATGGGAATAGAACAACCTTACACATTTTGTAACTTGTCTTTCAACCCTATCTTCTATAAAAGGAATACCATATGAAGAAGCAATAACCATAACATTTTCGTACAGTAAACTGAATTTAAAAAATACACTAAGAGAAGGCTACACTTCCTAATGTGATCTGTGGCTATTAGGCTGCAACACACTGATTCAAAACCTGATAGCTATCTGAAAGAAAGCCACCAGTGAGACTGTTAGGTAACCTAGTTGGGAAAGCATATGCCTTCTATGTGAGTTGGTTTAGCACACCAATGTTTACATTTAAAAAAAATCAGCACTGAGGGCACTTCTCAGCAGTACACATGAATTTCTGTACTAAAGATGTAATCAAATACCATCCAGATCCACCTGGCCCAGAAGAAGACATGTCATAATTTGTAATTTATCAGGACTGAAGTAAAAAAAAAAATTCAATGGGCTCATCCAGTTGATATTTCCCTATTCACACAGCCGTGTGATACGGGAAACACAACGTCATTAACACTAGCAACAGCGTGACCCCAGTGCAAGCTGATCAAGCTGAAAGGAATTCCAACCACAGTTGTTGTCTTCTCTCGCTCGCTTTTCAGACGGAAAATAATTGCTCACCAGAGATTATAAAAAATACTGCATGGGGTACTGTGTGATAAATGAGAATGTCATACCTACCCTCGGGGTGGTAAGCTTGGTTTATGTAGCATCTCACCCCTCGGCTGGGCATTAAATTCTTATATCACACACCACCCCATGCATTATTCTTTATGTCTTACACTTTGCATACACATTGGATAAATGTATATTAGTAATGTAGTTAATACAATCTTGAACTTTTTGAGAAGAAAAAAAAAAATGTGTGTTTCCTAGTTTACACCAAACACCACCTATAAACAAGTTACAAGTACAACCCTACTTTATATACTACAGTGCATGAACTGCTTCTTTGAAAAGGAGATTAACAGGCACATATAAACAATGTGATGATTCACCACAGTATAGCAAAACCAGAAAGCCTTAAAGCACCTAATAAATGAGTAAAACCTCTTTTTTTCACCAACCTCTTTTACTTCATCCAGCTTTGCTCGTTTGGATTTAGATCTGGAGATTTGACCAGGGACCCAAAAATCATGATGTTTCAGGGGAATCACCTGAAAACTTGTCAACATTACAGAAAGCCTTATAAATTATTCTTTTCACCCAAACAATAACATTAAGCTCCACACTTATTCTGTGTAGCTTTTAAGGCTCAGATTAATATTTTGAATTGAAGTTATGCATTATTACTTCTAATATAACTCAACATAGAAATTCACATCCACTGCATCATCTCTTAAGTGTGACATCTGGCTATACCTTTATGATTACTATGAACACTCAACCTGTTTTGAAGCTCCCAGCTATTAAAGCCTGTCATACAACATAATGCATTTATGCTTCCTCTAATAGGTTTCTATCCGTGTTCTATATTTATGGATCAGATTGAAAAAAGTACAGGTGATTCAAGACATAATGAATTGGGTATAAAATATAAAAGTAATTTAGTATTTCAAGCTATTCTGCTGAGAGCAATGGCAGATTATTTACTGCCCTAAAGCTTACCAGTCTGTACTGATAGTCTGTGAATGCCCTCTTGTGGCACAGACATTACTTAGAATGTTCTCAGTAATGACATTTGAGTGCATTGGTAGCTGTTTTTTAAATCTTATTATAAAATATGTAAGTAAGATTTCTCACCTTTTTTTATTCCTGTGTACAGCTATCATAGAACATTTAGTTTAATACACTTTTACTGTGATAATTCAGTAGTTTTCCCAGATTTTTCCCATGGTTATACTATGCATTTATAATGATTTATCAAGGTTTACCATGTTTTACTATGCTTTACCATACCTCACTAGGCTTTGCAATCTTTACTTATGCTTTACTGTGTTTTCACTATACTTTATTACTTTATAACCTGTTATAAGGATAGTTCTTGAGTAAAAGCTTGTTTTTGTGATTTATATTAAGTTATTTGTCATGTGCAGAGTGTCTATAAAAAGAAAAAGATGTTTCCAGTTTGAGCAGCAAAACATGCTCAGCTTCACTTAGTAGTTTAATTGGGA